>NC_033628.1:784404-900358 GCF_001540865.1 Ananas comosus
TATTATTTATATATATATATATATATATATATATATATATATATATATATATATATATATATATATATATATATATATATATATATATATGGCATTATTTTTTTAAAACAACTATCATGAAACACTAGTATAGTAACCCGTGCGATACGATGGATAGATAATTGGAGAAAAAATAAAAAACGACGACAAAGGAAGAAAAAAGGGTAATGAAGGAAACGACGATAAAGATTGAGATTTATCTTGCCGATGAAGGAAACTGAAGGAAGATGAAGAATAGTTCGGCTCAATGTAGAGGTGTGAGGTGTGACCCAATTTAGTTCAAGCCAAAAAAAAAGGTTGACCTGGTTCGATTCAAGTAAAGAAAGAGTAAAATTAGGCATTTTAAGCCAAAAAAAGAGACCATATAGAAGCCTTGAACTAGTTCAGAAAAGCCCATACTTAACAATAATCAGTTCAAGAAAGAGAAAAATCCAGTTCGATTCAAGTGAAAAAAGAAGAAAACATGCGAAAAATCTTAGCTAGTTCTAATTAGAGCCCACACTCAACAATGAAGGATATATTGCCATATGGTATAATGTATAGGTATAGATAGAGGGTAAACTAAATTTTCAAAAATGAAGGAGATAAGATAATTACAATAATAAGTAAGTACACAATAAGCTGGTGTCTCTTTATTATCTAATTTAATGATGATATATTATTAAAAAAAAATTAAAAAAATGAAGTATTAGCTAGTAGTAAAATCCATCTGTAATTAATTCTTCTTTTCAGTTCCTAGAATCTTCCCCAACCCTACCCACAATTTTTCTCCATTTACACCTCAAATTTAATTATGCACCTAAAACAAAAAAATTATTGTACTCAATTGTTGCAATAAAAAGTTAATGCACATTTGCAATGAAGAGTTGCTTCTATATATATATGGTTCCCTTGCTTAAAAATTGCTTCTACAATATGTGATTAAAAACTAAGCTTCTAAAATTAAATATATAAGCTCGTTGAGTGTGGTAACCACTCTACATTTACATTGGCTTGGCCTATTCAGAGTCATATATATCTCTCCTACCATGCTTTTGGTAGGTAGAGCCCTATACAATCTCACTTGTTTATTCCATCTTAAAAAACCAAAATAAAAATAAATAAAAATTATTCATATTTATTTAAAGGTTCGTTATTGTCATTGTTGTTGTTGTTGTTGTCGTCGTCGTCGTAGTTGTTCTCCAATGAGATAGCTTTGTATAGTATCAAATGTTGCACTTTTATAATTTAGCATACATATCATTATTCTTTCAATCCTTCATCTTTTTCAGCATCCCAAGGGTTGCATCTTGCTTAAGAATTTATAAATTTCAAAGATGTTATAATTTTTTCTTTTTATATTACCATATATTCTAACACGTAATGGCTTAATGAAAAACATTGCTTATGATATAAATTTCAAAGATATTACTAGTTTTTTGTTGTTTTTAATATGCACAACATATTTTAATGCTCTTGAAGTACGGATCTTACGCCTCTCGTATAAACTTTTTTTTCCCCATTTTTTATGAAAACAAAGTATGGTAAACCCAAAGATGAAGATTTGATTAAAGAACAGTACTAGTATTTAGCATTCTTGTTAATGTAGGAGTTCATATAATTGTTTAATTGGTTTAATTTAAAAACCCTATTATATATTAGAGATATAGTTATGATGAACCCTCTCTTTACTTAGGCATTTTATTTTATTTTTTTTGTTTCAATGCACAATTTGCAACTTGGTATGGTTTATAAAATGTAACATTTTGTTATTCTTATTAACAGCAGTTTCTTACCAAAAACTAAAATAGAAAATATAAGAGTGTTAAAGTGTTATACTTTAATTTGAACTATATTGTAATAAATTAAAAATTAAAAATGCACTATGTCAAACAACTACAGGCCATTTTGAAATGACCCTCTCAAATATTTTTATTAATTATATTGAGACCCTCACAACTTTTGATTTGTTTTATTTAAGTATTTTTATACAGTTCAAGAGCGAATATGTTAAATTCAATGGTTTAATTAATTACTTTTAGCAGAATAAACTAAAATAATTAGTGAGTAGTAGTCAATAGATCACATTAAATGCAACAAAATTCTGAAGTAAATCAATTCAAATAACTCAAATGAAAAATAGATTAGAAGTTGAGATGTGTTAATACAAAAAATAAAATAAAAACTGGAAAGACCTATTTCAAGATTTCTATTGGTAATAGGTTCTAAGTGCATTTTTCCCACCAAAAAAAAAAAACACTAGAGGGCTCGAGTGGCCCAAAAGGGATCGGTCATTTCCGAATAGCGGGTTTGGGCCTTTTCTGATCCGGCCCAATTAAGAATTAAATTAGGACATTAAAATAGGCAAAGATTCACAGAACTCCCTCACCTTCACGCTATTTTGAAACAGGCCTCCGACTATTTTTCTTTTGATTAAGAGCCCTTAAATTTTTTCCTTTTTTTTCACTTTATGTTCCTTTCATTAATTAAATAAACAAATTTATTATTTTCAATAATAATTTTATTAATTTTAAATATCTTGAATATTTGTTAGCTAATGTACCTACGAATTTTAGTAACTATTAACAGCTAATGGCTAACAAAAGCTATTAATTTTGACAAATCTCTAATATAACTAAAATTAAAATAATTAAAATTTAAGTAATCTACACTCAGAGAAAAATGGTAGCAATCACTTCCGACCCTTGGGCCTTTATTTTATATTTTAGTGCAATAACTTTTTTTTTTTTTTTTTTTTACCGTGAGCAACAATGGTATAGATAAAGTTTTATTGTTTTCTGTTAGCTTGATAATACGACGCTAGGATCGATGAAGCTGATGAAAATAAAATATTCTTTTTAAGTAAAACGCGCGGTTGAAGAGGCACATAATCCCCAATTAGCAAACACATGTAGTAGGGATTATAAAAAGCAGGCCCCTTTTTTAGCCAATTTTGACTTAATCTTTTGTGGTTTAAATTAAGCTTAATCATCTCCGATCTTTCCTCTTAAACTCTCATCTCTTTTCACCAAATCTGGTTTTTGGCCTCATTTTTTAAAGCCCTCACATGTTCTCTTTCTCTCCCCTCTCTCTTTAGCCTCTTTTGCATGCCTTTCATCTGCTTTTAACCATTGCAGATAGTGAGGCATTTATTTTCTTACTCACTATCACACCTCCGCATTATCACCCTTATCTGTTTATATTATTTATATAGGACATTACTGATACAATTGTTTAGCTAGTTTTTAAATTTACGATTCGCTACACCATGTCGTTCAGTGGGACTCAGGACAAATGCACGGCGTGCGACAAGACGGTGCATTTCATCGACCTTTTGTCGGCCGATGGGATCGCTTATCACAAGAGTTGCTTTAAGTGTAGCCACTGCAAAGGAACTCTCTCGGTATATATAGTTCTATTGAGTCCGGCTGGGATATATACTATCGATAGCATTAAGGATTTTGTACTATCAATTTTTTTACCGTTAGATTTAACCTTTTGATTATTTTTACCCGTTAGATTATACTATTCAATCAATCACTCACTCAATTCTAATTTATCTGTACTGTGTATAAAAAATTTCTAGACAATCGTGTCACTGATATAGGCAAGCTTTACGTCATGCCTTACCACTTTATGCAACAAGTAGGTACCTGTGTACAAAAGATAGTAATGAACTAATTATGATGCTTAATTACAAAAACTACCCATTAATTATGGTTAAAAGAAGCAAAGGAATAGTGCTCTACATAGATTAGGTACTTGGGTTACATGACCACTCTGGTTTTTTTTTTTTTTGTACCTTTTTTGTGATTCAATATCAAACTTGAGACCTAGTTAAATAATTTTGGTGTGCTTATTTTGTGTGCATATTTGTAGATGTGCAATTACTCTTCCATGGATGGTGTCCTCTACTGCAAGCCTCACTTTGAGCAGCTCTTCAAGGAGACTGGCAAGTTTCCAACAGGTAAGTAATTATATATGCCTCTCTTTTTTTGAGCAAACAAAAAAGTACAAAAAATTTAAGCATTCTTATTTGATCCACAAAAGAAAAATCATATGAATAATGTATTTTTGTTGCATATAATTTTTTCGAGAGTTTCACAAAAAGTTGAGATGACTCTAGCATATATTGTTTTTCTAGTAATTTTGATTACGTTGTTATTCCGCGAAATGAGAATTTACGTACCATGATAATATAACACACCTTACTCTTTCTTTTGTTCATTTGCCTTTTCTTCTATAATTTAGGTGCAAAGTGTGCGGAGCGACAAAATGATTCGGTATGTATATATAGCTAAATTGCAGCTCGATTATCAATCACAATATGTTCACTTTGTTGGTATGTTTTGCGTTTATTTTCATACATTGAAACTAAAATGTCTCCCCATGATTTAAACAGTCCAAGACTCCAAACAAGGTTTCTTCTATGTTTTCTGGGACTCAGGACAAGTGTGCTACCTGCAACAAAACTGTATACCCCTTGGAAAAGGTTAGTTATATTTCTATCTTCTAGAAAGATGCGATGTTATTGTAGTTATTTCGGTCAAATCAGACTTATTCTGAATAGCGTTATTGCTGTTCTCATAACTTGTAGCTGACTATGGAGGGTGAGTCGTACCACAAGACTTGTTTCAAGTGCGCGCACGGCGGTTGCATCCTAACGCCCTCGTCCTATGCTGCACTCGACGGCATCCTCTACTGCAAGCACCATTTCGCGCAGCTGTTCAAGGAGAAGGGGAGCTACAATCATGTGATCGAAGCCGCCACGATGAAGAAGCACGTTTCTGATCAAACAGTGGTACCAGAGCCAGCACCCATAGCCACACAGGAGTAGGAAGCATTAATAATAAGGGCATGATCTTTTACATGTGTTCAGTATTTTTCTCCTTTTGTTTCTTTTTGTATTTTTTTGCCCTTTGCTTACTCTAGCTTGTTGGCTATGTACTCCTGGATCTATATTTTCCAGTTTACACTGGTTCTTCGTGTTATCTATATATATGCTGAGAAAAATTGTCAAAGTATAAAGAGTTTAACTTAAATTTGTGTTGAATCTTCATCATTTTACTATATGTATCACTAGATCTTTTATATATTAATAAAATTCTTTTGTCACTTTTTTTTAAACTCAAACTGCTAAAATACTTCATATTTTTTTTCCCTCACCAATCTGATGTTGGCATGTTATAAAAATATGAGCTATAAAAAAATAAAGTGGCAATAGAATAAAGTAAAATTAGTTTCTCCTAGAAGAAGCTCTAAACACTGATTCAGTTACTTTATGATAGTATAGTAGCCTAGCTCTATATATATATATATATATATATATATATATATATATATATATATATATATATATGCTCCTCCTTATCCCCACCCTACTATAACTTTAGTTTCAAGCTACACATATTTTTAAAACCTACAACTGTTATCACGAGATTCACGACAAAGCAATACACATATTTGCTAATAGGAGTAACTAACGTAGCCTTTTCCCTTGTCCAAGGGAGGAAAAAAAATTTTAAAAAAAAACTCCCTTTTTCCTATTGCAAGCATACTAGAAGAAATTGTTCTTTACACCGGGTGCATTTGCACATTCCATACACCATTCTCTACTGCATATTCATTTCGTCTCCTATTTTAAGTTACGTCCTCAACAAAATATTGGTTAAGAAATATTATTAGAAGAAGCACTATTGAATTCTACAGGATAGAGAGTGACCTTCGCAAATTTAGACTGCGTAAAAACATAAGTTGAATATACTCATACTGATTTACCAACAACTAATTTTTAGCCATAATAGAATCGCAATAATTATAAGCTTTTGTATTAAATCGGCGGCTGCTGACTAAGGAATTAGTGGGATCTATAAATTGAGAGAATTTATTGTTGATTAGACAATAATAATTAAAATATAAAGATACAGTCAAGGCGTGGCAGGACAGGTGCAATACTACGCACCAAGTTCATGATAGCACAAGCCTTTGATTTTTGTTGCCCAAACTACCCTTGACGAAAGTGAACATAGACCTTTATGTCCTCCTCCCCCCACCCCTTTTGGCTGATCTGCTCAACCTCAGTACAGTGCCAGTACCCTTCATTACTCAATTGCTGAGGTGAAAGAAGTGGGTGGCTTACTATCTTCTGCTGCTAAGTAGATGGATGATTACTAAATTCAAATTCTCTCTCCCCCTGTCTGAACAGTAACCTTTGTCTCTTGACTCTGCAGACATTCTTCCTTCTTCTGCTTTAGATCTCTCTCTCTCTCTCTCTCTCTCTCTCTCTCTCAAAGCTTAGGGAAAAAGAAGATGAGCACAAGCACAAGCACAAGCACAAGCACCTTTGTAATCAGGTGGATCAACTTTCTCACAATGGTGAGCCACCTCAGCAACTCTGTCCCTCCTCTTTGTATTTCATTTCTGAGATTCTCACCTCTTTGCTGTTCAAAAAAATCTCCTTTTTGTGACATATACACATTTTAGGGGATTTTTGTACTCCTACATTATTTTTTGGAGGGGTATTTTCAACTGGGTTCTATTAAGTTACCCATGAGAATTTTGTTCTTCTTCTGAATGCAATGATGGCTACTTCCAAGTGCTCCCAATTTTCCCCCCAATTTGTTTCTGTTGGTATCTTCATTTTAGTTGTGGGAGTATATAAATATATACAATGTGACAATATTGTTAATTCTTTTAGCCCCCATCACAGGAACTTGTCCAATTATCACATTTGAAGTTCTAAGACAAGGAATTGGGAAAAAAAAAATTGCTTGGAATTGATTGTCTGAAGATGAAACAGTATCATTTAAACTCAACTTAAAAGCTTATTTACTTGTTGTGTTTAATTTAACAGATACTAGCAATAGGAGTCATCGGTTTCGGGGTATGGATGAGCACTCACCACGACGAATGCAAAAGATCTTTAACATTCCCTGTTATGGGTCTCGGAGGCTTGATCCTTCTAGTGTAAGCATCACAATATGTGTTACTCATGTTCTGCTTACTAATATTATTATCTTTGTCAATTTCCTTTCGAATTTGGCCTATCTTCAAATTTTCAGATCCTTCGTCGGGTTTGTCGGCGCTTGGAAGAACGTCTCTTTGTTGCTCTGGGCAGTATCCTTGTATATTAAACATTTTACTCTTCGTGCCGATTTTTTATATTGAGGCTTAAAAGTGACCTTGACATGGTGATTTTAGTACCTTATAATGCTGTGCTTGATTTTGGTGGCAATCCTGGTGTTCACCGTATTGGCGTAAGTATTTCTGGTTTAAATTCTCTTTCGGTTGAGTTTAATTTTGCATACCTTCTCTCTTCTGGTTGTAGTCACTGATGGAACATCTAAATCTTCTCTTATTTTCAACTTTGTGTTCTTCCTAAAAATTTTTCACGCGTTTCATATTGTCATCCTCCTCTAACTGAAGTTTGCGTGGCATTTGCAATGCCTTTAACTACTAAAAAGTTAGAGAACTAGAAGTAATACTGATTTATGGTTTTAACCTTGGAAATGATACTCATTACGGTAGGGCATGGCATTGGATGTTTGCAACAAGTAGGAAAGAGTGTTTTTTTGTTATTGTTGAATTTCTGAGTTTTTGACTATTTTAATTCAGTTGATTGTGATGATTGTTTTATTAATTTGTATCTACGTCGCAGGTTTATCATAACAAATACTGGATCCGGGCGTTCTGTAGCTGGACTAAGGTAAGCAATATGCAGCTTGCCAATACTTTCAGTTAAGCATGCTGCACTTTTAATTTCTTAATTTCTTTGCAGGTACAAGGAATATCATCTCCAAGATTATAGTTCCTGGTTCATAAAACAAGTACGGCATCTTTGCTGTTCTTAGGATTCGATAGTCTTTCCTTCTGTTAAATTGAGTACGCACTACTTACCTACGCCTATTTGTCTCCGCTGCCTTTGGTTAAGCTCAACAACACCGAGAATTGGAGCCGCTTGAGAAGCTGCCTAGTGAAGTCTGACGATTGCAATAACCTACCAAAGAAATATAAGGTCTCTCTTTTTTTCTTTTTCTTTTTTCCCTACTCAAGTCTATGTGCTAGTTTGAAATTTATATCTTACGTTTCTCAAATTCGTGCAGACTTTGAAGGAGTATAGATTCGCCGACCTTACCCCCATTGAGGCTGGTTGCTGTCGACCACCGTCAGAGTAGGCATCTTGACTTTTATTTGTTTAGATTGATTTCTTAAGCTAGGTATCTCTTTCTTTTTTAGTCGACGCCTAAAGCTTAAATGCTCATTCTCTTTGTTATTTGTTGAAATCTTTTGTTGCTATTTTTTTTTAATGCTTATGATCTGATTCTCATGGAACTTACTTTTGGCATGGCACTTTAGTACTTTTCTTTATGCTACGAATCAAAATGTCATACTCTTCTTGCATGCTTTCAGAAAGAGTGTAGGCATTAGTTTGCTTTCGCTACCTTTTGCAAACAAAGCCCCCAATTTTGTACTTTTTGAAATCTATCCTCTTGACTCTTGTATTTGGAGAATCGACGTTCTATCATGAAGAAAAGAGTACAATTGACCTCTGTTCAAAGAATTTTGTTCTTGGGCCAGGTCCGGCCGAAAGCAAAACTTTGTCTCAATCGGTTATTATATTGATCATCAGCAGGGTGTTCCTCTCACTTTTCATCCTTTGAGGAGAGTTTTTTTTTTTTTTCCTTCTTAATATTTTTGCGTTTTTACACCTTTATCTTCAGGTGTGGATATCCAGCAGTAAACGCTTCCTACTACGACTTGAGCTATCATCCAGTGAGCACAAACAAGGACTGCAAGCTTTACAAAAATGCACGCACAGTGAAGTGCTACGATTGTGACTCGCGCAAGTAAAGACCTTCAAAATCTACCGATCTCACAGCCTTCTAGTGTACCTTGGCAGATATTATTATTTTCTTAAAATTATATATCTGTTGTTCTGAGATTTTCATGCCTTTTCACCTCAGGGCTGGAGTTGCCCAATACATGAAAACCGAGTGGCGAGTAGTCGCCATATTCAATCTGATTCTATTTGTCATTTTGGTAAGCTTGTGGAGTTCAAGATGTTGATGATGTTGAAGCAATTAGACTTAAATGCACTTGAAATATATTATAGAGATTTAATAAAATTTCTAGTCATCAGTAAAAAATCTATGCTTTTAAAGGATGAATTATTCGCTGATTTCTGTTATGTTCTTTATTGTTTTCAGTCAGTCGTATATTTTATCGGTTGCTGCGCGAGAAGGAATGCTGCAAGGAACCACTCCTCGAAAGTTCAAGGCAGATGATCATTGTCCACGGCACAAAGGTATTTGAGGTGATTAAGTGAGGATCTAAGAAATATGTCCACTTTTACGGTGGGTATCAGTAAAAAAAAAAAAACAGCAGTAAAATCTCCACGAGCCCTCTCTGTATTGTATTCTTTTTGTTGATGGTCTCTTTTTCACTTCAAATGTATCCTGCTTGGCTTATCTATGAAAGAGTATTATCCTTGATAGAAATGTTAGTTATAATTACAAATTATGTAATTAATGATAAAGATCTAGACAGTAAAAACATTTTTTCAGCTTTTCCGATATTGTCAAATTTTGCAGTCGTAAATGTGATGTAATATGTCAAAAATTTAGGTAAAAGTTTCTGATGCCTTCTAAACGTGACAAAATCTGTCAAAAATTTAGATAAAAGTTATTGACACTGTTTAAAAACCTAAGTTTGTGGAAATTCATAGAAGTTAGTTGATCGCAACGAACGGATTATTCAGTTATTGAATTTGACTATTCAGTTGTTGAAGACAAGTTACAAATTGTGAATTACTTTTTCTTTTTTTTTTTACCTAAATATTGTTTCATTAGTTCATTACTCTGGGCTTGTTGAACTATCTCCTACTCTGCCATTGATTTTGCCAATGGCTCTCTTGACGTTATTAATTAATTAATAAATTAATTCATCACCAACCCTTTTGATCAGTGAAGGTGCTACTGAATTTTTGTTCCAATTTGTGTGCATCTCATGTAGGCCTCTCCGTTAGAGATATTGAAAAAATGACTAGTCAAGTTATGAGAATGTAACCCAAATTTACGAGATATAATAAATTAGACGAAATATACTTAAATTATTGATTTAGCCAAATATGTGACCTCAAAATTAAATTTGAGGGGAGTCAAATAGACAACTCAACCAAATACACGTCGAGTTTTTAACCAAAAAAAACTTGCTATATTCTCACCGTATATATGTATATATGAGGTATTTAACTTACAAACATGACTTTACTCATCACCTTCAATTGTTTGGTCCACTCATATTGTATCTAATTTCTGAAATTGAACAAACAATTCAGCTATAATGGAGAGAAAACAAATAGATTATGCTCTGCTCTCCAGATTTGATACATTTGCGTACAAAAATGTATAATGTTTGCTCGTTACTGTTTCCTTCATTGGAATGGCAGTAAGGCGAAAAAAAATGCTTTCATAAAGTAGATGTGTTAATCCTTTGATAACTTAAACATGTTCTACTGTTCCTGAAAACTTCAGCAACAAATTGTACATAGGAGAAATAAATCGTAAAACCAGTTGAAATGCGCTCTTTATTTCTCGTGGACGAGCGGGCTGTAGATGGGGTACCACATATTGCGAGCTACATAGTCCATTGTATCCAACTGAAACATATAACACAAATCAAAAAGATTACTGGAATACTTGGTTAATACAAATCTTGTAGGAAACAGCGAGTAACAACAAAGATTATTTTGAAATAGTCGAATATAGGTTACCTCTGACATGTTTGTCAACTGCTTTAGATCCACATCACCGTGTCCTTCAGCAAGATCCTCTGCAATAGCTGCACGGACAACAGCTGCTCCAACCCGTGTTGTAATAAGCCTAATGCTGAATTAAACCAGGGATTTGTACTTAAAGGATGAGCTTAAGTAGATTGGATCTTTTTAAAGGATTAAATTTGAGTGCAAGATGGATAAGTTTAAGCAGAAATACTAAATTTGTTATTTTATTAGTACATGAATAATCGTATGTACATGTGCTTTGAGTGCAAAACATGAAAAATGTAAATAGCATCTCCCTTTAAAAGGTACCTAACAAAGACACAACATAATAGCTGCTTTTTTTTTTTCTTTTATCTGCAAATTGTGTACATAAACAGCCAATTTTGCAGTACGAAACCATGTTCCAGTATAAAACTCATTGGAATTGAACTTCTCAAAAGGAATGGCAACAGAATCTGAAGAGAGAAAAAACTCACTATGAATCTTTAAATTGCATGAGAATGCATGAATTACCTTGATATTGAAGGAAAGAGAATTCCTTTTTGGATCTGATCATCCGTCATGTATGACGCAAGGCTGCAGCGACATGAAGTTAGTAAGCTCAGATATCCAGAAATTAAACACATGCAGAACAAGAATTAACGAAATTTAAAGTAGAACAACGGAATTTTACTAGTTCTTAAATTGCAGTAGAATGGATAATAATTTTCACACAAAGATAAACCTTTCACATTAAAGCAAATTACTGTTTTAATTTGTTGACCAAATGATCCAAAAGAAATGTGTTGGTAATGTAAGCAAACTGTGAAGTTTATACATAACACCAGCAGTCAAGTTCATCAATATTTTGGACGACAAGGTTATGGTCTATAATAAGGACCATTACGTATCTTGCAGACATTCCTAAGCCATAAAAAAAGCTGAAAGGATAAATGAGGAAAAGTTTTAATCTACTGTTCATATATTTTCAATCTTAAAATATTCAATGAATTCTCATAACCAAATTATTTCAACAAATATCACCATAAACGGAGCAACTAGCAATAATATCAAGATGTAACAAGAGCACCTAAGTATAGGCTCTCATCTTTAATCAAAAACAACTCTAAGAAGATGGTTCCAGATAGCACCTACTTCAGCTGATGAGTAGTGTCTGTAAAATTTCATCTGTAGATAAACTACCATGAGATAGGAACATTCAGCTATACAGATTTAGAGGCTTTTCGTGCACATGTAATATTATATTATAAAGTTTAATGAACTATATTTGCTAAAAATGATGCATAACAACATAAAATGGTAAAGCAGCAGAAATATAATCTTGCCATTAGGGCCCTTATGCTTCTAAGTGAATACCAAAAGAACAGAAGATATTCTTGTCTACTGAAAGATCTGATGAATCATTACTTACCACTCAGCTGCAGCTTGAAGCATCCCATCCGAAATGTGTCGAGCACCTGAAAGAAGAGCTCCTAGGCCAATTCTGCATTTTAGGCAAAATTTTCTCAGTTAGAGAAAGCTATCTATTTTGTGATTGCCAGGATAAAAGAGAAACTGATACATACCCAGGAAATAGGTACATGTTATTTGCTTGATTGACATATCCTATTTTTCCCTCTCCTGCGAAAGTTACACTATAGAATCAGACTTTCACATTATTATAGATAGTCATAGAATATTAACAAGAGCAAGGACAGCACTAACCCAAAGGAACATCATTGAAAGGGCTTCCACTAGCAAAAATTGCATTTTCTCCAACATATTTGAATACATCCTCAGGAGTGCATTCAGCTGATTTTGAAAAAAACAAAATACACTGAGTGGTCTATATATATAAATTTATCATTCAAGGGTTTTAAGCAATGCTAAGAACAGGCACAAACCATTAGTTGTCGGATTTGACATGGGGAATATTGCAGGCCGTGGGCAATCAGATTCTCTCATAGCCTTAAGCACCTGCCAAGAAAGCATAAAGTTAAAAGCTTGAATTAGTTTTACTTTTTATCAAGTGCATTAATTAATTGGTCCACGAAAGTATTCTAATACAAATCATCATAGGTGACTAGCAAGAAAAGGGCATAATAATGGTAAATAGTTTATATGTAGTATATATCTAATAGAATCAACTTCTCTTCTTGACAGGAATTTAAAAAAAAATGCAGCAAAGTAGGTAAAGTAATTTTCTGTTAATTTCCATATGTAATACAGCAATGTGGGATACACTATGCAATGCTATTACCTCTGCATTAAATATTCCCCCAACACCAGACAAGCCTAAAAGCACATGAGGCTTCACTTTCTTTACCTGATAAGCATGCCATCATCAGAGTTAATTCGAATGATGCAACAAAAAACATGAGTTAAAGTTCCATTGATATGAGTAGTCTCAAAAAGAAAATTTACAAAAATAGTTCAATAAGAAGTTACCACTTCAAGCAGAGAAGCCCCTTCATGGAGTCCTTCAACCTCTCCTGGACCCAAACCTCTAGCAAAAGGAGCCACTGCAGGATCAAGGCTGTTTCTAGCTTTGGTGACAAGACCCTAAGGAGAATAAAAAGTCAAGTGTCAGTTTTCTTCACACATAGTACTTCGATGGAGAAAGTAGCTTTACTGGTAAACAGAGGTATCATAAAAAAAAAGCAAATATTTTAAAAAAACATAAGATAGTGACTTTTTACTTTGTGGGATACAGGAAGCAATTATTTTGTGCAAAATATTTTTTTTTTGCATGGTAAATAAGCCTACTACATTAGACGGCGGAAGCTGTATTACTTAAAAAAAAAAAATTAAGACAAGGAAACAGAGATTAAGGATAAACAAAATTCTCAGAAACATTAAACCTTACATCTTTATCGAGCAGCCAAAACTGACATTGAACTTCCGCGCTTTCGTCGCTTCCAAGCATTTTCGTGACCATCTGCTTAGCCGTCTTAAGCACCCCTATCCCTGCACTGAATTATGAAAAAAATATTAGAAGGATAAAAAAAAGAAGAAAATTTACTCAAAATAAGTGATTGGGTTAATATTTTAAGGCACCTTCCAGCTCCTACTACGACAATCTTCTGCTTTACAAAATCGTTGAGTGGTCGACCTTGTGCTCTTACAGCTCCAAGTAGTCCAGCTAGTGCAACACCGGCCGTTCCCTATTCAATGCAGAGTTTATCTTCAGAAATCAGCATAAGTATAAAAATATAGATACACTACTTCACGTGCAAGAGAATAAAAGTAAAATATTAGAAAATTAGAAAATAACCTGTATGTCATCGTTAAACATGCAAAATCTTTTGCGGTATCTTTGAAGTGTTTCAAATGCCCACTTCATTTGAAAGTCTTCAAACTGTAACTCATGTAACTTTTCATTAGTGAATGGAAGATCAATAAGTGCTGAAATAGTAAAGCACAATCTAAGTACCTGAATAACTGCCTTTGGCCAACGGGAATGTGCTGCTTCCATGAATTCATCGACAATAGATAAATATTCATCCCCCTCCAGCCTAGGCTGTCGTAATCCTAGATCTAGAAGTCATTTATGGGGATAAGTATACCATGATGCATGTCCAATATTATATAAGAAATGTACAGTCTGCTAATTTGTTTTGTTGCCTTTTATGTACTTTATCGGAAAAACAAGCAGATATTCAACTGGGAGAATGTGACTTTGGGCAAAGATTCTTGGTATTCTTACAAAGATTATCTTGAAGAAGCTTTTGATTGTTGGTCCCAACATCGAGCATAACTGGAAGGACCTGCAGGGGATGACAAGTATGAGAATGATACTAGAAGAGGAAGTAAAAAATATGATCTAGGCGAAGATAGTAAATTATTCATACTAATCAACATAAAATCTAGACAAGAATAACAGGGGAAAATTTCAAAACAAACTGATGTTACTGTTTTCTCCGAAAGGGTGATAAGCCACCTCCAAAATTTCAGCCAAATTTAGAAAAAATATTATCCATTTCATGACAACAAATTTTGCAAATGTCGTTGTCAAAAAGATGCTTACAAATTGAACAACGACTTACTCTTTGGGGATTAATCCCAGCAGCTGCAACATATATGTCAAGTTTACCAATGGGTATTCCTATACCCTGAACTCCAAGATCACCAAGGCCTAGAATACGGCTCCCATCTGTCACCACTATCATGTCTACCTGCAAACAATTGGAGATTACTAACATAGTAAGACTGATCAAAAGCACGCTGTTAAACAGCTTCTACAGCATATTTGAGTAAACAAAATGTCCATAGATAAAAAGCATCCACTAAAAGAAGAATATTTCGGCTGCTCCAAAATCACCCAACCTCCTACTAAGCGACTGTAGAACATTAATCAATAGAAAGCTTAGAATTTTCCAAGTATTTACTAGATATTCAAACCTACATGGTGTGATGGCCAATTATAAATCATAGACATCATCTCTCCTTTATCCTTTGCACTGAAATACATGCCACGTGGACGTCTGTATAGACCTCCATAGTTTTGACAGACTAAACCAACAGTTGGAGTATAAATTATTGGAGCAAAATCTTTGATATTGTCAATTAGTACCTGTAAAACCACATCGTCCGAAAAAAAAAAAAAAAAAGTGTCAACATTTTTAGGCAAACACAGAGCAAATGTACACTGACTTTAGTCAACAAGGCTCTAAGCTCACCCTGTAGTACAATGTCTCATTTCTGTCATGTAATCTATTTAGGATCCTCCATTTTGCTAAAGAAACAATAGAATTAGATTCACCTCGAGTATTGTGCTCCAGCGATCGATACGAGTTCACTACAGCAAAGAATCCCAAAAAAAAGAAAAAGAAAATCATATCTGTAATTACCTTTTATCTCCAAGTGAAGAACGGAGATAAATAGAACAGCAGAAACCTCTAGAGAGAACATGATGATTTCAAGGGCGATTGAGTGTAGATCTTCATAAACCAGCATTTTTTTCAAAGCTATCACCTAGGGCACACACTATGCACACGTCGAAAAAGAAGAGTTTCTGTATCCTACATTTGCCACTTATGGCCTGTTTGGCTTGGCTAAAGCTTCTTCACCGCTTTTTCATTGAATCCTCTGCATAGCTTCCAGCTAAAGCTAAAAGTAAAAGCTTCAAATTGGAGCTTTTACTTTTGGATTTCAATAGCTCAATCACCAGGTTTAAAAAAAAAAAAAAGGAAAAATGATAATAGATGTGCATGACTCACTAAAACGTTCGTACTGCTGCTCAAACGATATAACACGAGGTGGAAGGAGGCCACGGAGCCCAAGCCGATCTCTTTCCGTCAAGGGAAAACCAGTATCCTACTCCAAAAAATAACAAAAATAAGAAGATACGATAGAGAACCATTAGACATATAAAACATTCAATATTAAAGTTTGTTCATTATTGGACGAATGACACCAAATTAGTGTACCCTAAACTGGGATAGCTCCAATTATAATATCCAGCAAGGATAACATGAAACTACAAAGCATCAGCTAAAGTCGCAATAACCATATTAGTAGTTAAAGTATTTGCTAGTAATTTAGTACCTAAACTATTATTTGCTTCATAATAGTTTCATTAGTTACCGAACGTAGTTTTTTTTTTTTTTTTTTTTTTTTTTTTTTTTTTTTTTTTTTTTTTTTTTTTTTCAGAACTCACATTAATAAGCCAAAAAACCTAATTCTCTCCTATTCTATGCATCTCCAAACTAAACACCAACTCTTTTCTCCTAGGCCATCTTATTAAAATATCAAGACCTATAATCAACAAATTTTGAAACAAAAAGAGCTTAATCTCTTAAGAACATTCTTAAATAGCTTATAGCTTATGCAACATCAGCTGAGAAAATCCCCAGCGCTCTTAAGCAAGCACATCAAAACACCCAAAATCTCACCCAAGACGCCCACATTTGAAATGAATCGATCGATCAAAGCCAAGATATAACAAAATATAGACATTTCCACCAATATCAATCAAACAAATCACAGGAAACGCCCAAAAAAATCAAAAAAATCCGCGAAAAAGCGGAGATCGAACCTTGTTGTACCACGGATCATGGAGGATATCGGTGCCGCGCTTGTGAACGATGCAGGGCCCCGAAACCGCCGCTGAGAAACTCCGGACCTGCCTCAGATTCCACGCGCTGCGCCCCAATTTCCACATCACGATCCTCGTCTGATCAATCACAAATCACAAATCACAAATCACAAATCACAAATCACAAATCACAAATCACGAATCAAATCCACTTCTCTCTCTCTCTCTCTCTCTCTCTCTCTTGTATTTGTTGCTTTTCCCACTACGATTATGCAGCTGCTTCTCCGACCCCGTCTCCGTAGTGTTTTCCGGAGTTTTGAAACACGGACTACGATGGTCGACCGTTGCAATAACCCGCGGAGAACTTTTACATCTGAAGCTTTACCGATGAAGCGACAAATCTCAGCCGTTCACTTTGAAGGGACACGTATTATACTTCGCCGCGAGGTATCGTAAGCCAATCCGCGGAGACCCGATGTCGGTAAGCATGGCGTGCGCCCGGTGCATCCGTACAACTCATAGACCAATGTTATATTTGATGATTAATATTAGCATATGTTAAATGCCGAGATTAATTTTGACCTATTTTTATCAATAATTAGAATTGTTTCGGTAATATGGTATTATAACTCACTCTACCATTTTATGTTAAATATTTCTCTTTATTATTCCGTACATATGGTATATAATTAACTTCATATCTATCATGCACATGATCGAAAATATTAAAATTATCTTCATTTTATTTTTTATTATATTAATTTTTAAAATAGCTAACATTAAAAATAATTTTATATATGTAAAAATATAAAAATTAAGAATGTAGAAAAAATATATAAATCATTTAATTAATTAATTTATAAGAAATGGCATCTAAAATTTATAATGTATTATATGCTAGTTTTCTTAATATCATAATAATCCTTATCGGCGCATGCATCTTGCACCGGGTGCATGCAGTAATATCCCCGGAGTTTGGGGTCGTGGCATAGTACCATTGGTGGGAATAGATTAGGTATGCAACATGAGCGAAGCGTGACTAGCACGTGGAGGAATCTGAACGGACGAGATTCGCGAATCGGAACTCGATGCGGGGAATAAAATGGGTAGAGGAGGAGAGCGGCTCAGTTTATTTTGACCGTTTAGTGTACTATAATTTTAATTAGGGTTAATAATTATTATATACATATTCAAATCTGATGTTTATTTTGATACATTTAAATTTAACTGTTGCAAGATGCAATTGCACTATATGGCTTAAATACAACGCTTGAATATAGTAATTTTAAGCAAAAATAAATTTACCTCCTTAATAATTTTTTACATAGATTTTTTTTTTTCTATTTTACATAGGAGGTAATTTCATCACGATGAAAATTCACAGTACACTTTTCAATTATATGTAATCAAACAAAATATTTATAGTTATGACACTTTTTACTATATTTAATCAAATAAGATGCATATAATCATAATTACTGTATTTTTAAATAGCTCCAAAAGGAAGTATAAATTTACACTATATCATCCAAACGCTACTATTACTTTCATGTCTTGGCAAAAAAAAATTATAAGATTAAAACGGTTAAAGATTTGTAAATTTTTAATTAAAGAGTGTAAAATTTATACTCTTTTTTGGAGTGCACAACTGGTATTTTTCATAAACGATACGCAACAAAGATAATCCACATATGAAGCATCGGATAGCCGCATAATAGGTGCGTTGACGGCATAAAGATTTTATTCTTCGGGGAAAGTGGAATTTATGCGAGAATATTATTCATTTATTTGGGGTGTCACCTCCCCTAGCATTACTCCTGGCTAGTTGCACCTTATTGTAATAGAGTAATAATGTTAGCCTCATTTTGGGATCACCGAAACTTTATGTTACACACAATAAAAGAGTATGATAAAAAATATTTTATTTATTTTTGTACATAATATCATATTATACATATTGTAATAAATTAGTTATACACATATATTTTGTACGATTTTATTGAAAAATCAAAGAAGTATATCGCTAAATGCTTTTTGCTCAATTTAGTTTTGCCTAGCATTTGATGTGACTCGATACCAAATGTGCCCTAAATAAGAACATATCTCTAATTTGGGCCCCTCATATGGCCTAGCCCACTTGAAAAACATCGTTGGGATTAATAATTCGGACCGAGCCCGCAAATGAACTTTTGTGACACAAAAAGAGGCGCTACAGATTGTTTCACCTTACTGTATAAGTGTTAATGACTGTGTATGTGTATATATGAGCAAGTGGCAAAGGACTTGATAGTTCGTATCCGAGGTTCCAAGTTCGAATCCTAATTGATTTACATTTCTAGCTAAGTTTATTTCTAAATGAAATAAACGAAACGGATAGCGTGCTACCTATCTCTCAAAAAAAAAAATATTGCATTAATGTTTTTGTTAATAGACTTTTCATATCAAACAGAAGTTTCTATTTTTGAGGCTCAAAATATATCATTTCAGTTTCTTATCGCAACGGAAGCTTAAATTATACTTTTCAAATGCTTTATTAGATGTGACGACACCTGAAAGCAAAAGCAGAGACAAAAAAAAGCCACTAAGTTAAGCCGTACCCGGCAAGAGTTTGGTTTAGGATGTGGGTTGACGTTGGATTTGGGTTAAACCGGGCCAATTCGATATGGCATTTTTATAGCCCAAAGGGCCAACGTGTGATGGAAAACCAAATTAACAAAATTTCTTAGGCTTGTTTGAGTTTTCGAAGAGATTGCATTACGTGCAGTCAGAAAATACGATTAAAAAAAAAAATTATTTATTTTTATATATAATATTACGTTTTGCATATCGCGATGTGTCAGCTACGACGTGTTTTCTACGGTTCCGTCGAAAAACGTAGAAATATATTCCTATATGCTTTTACCACTAACTCTATTTTATTTAATTACGTCATATGAGCCTTAATATCAAATTAAGCCTTAATTGGGCTGGGTTTGAGGCTAATCAGCAACTAAAAATTTTGGCTCAACTTCGACTAACCATTTTGTTGGTGGTTGGTATTCGAGACCTAAGTTCAAATCCTAATTGATTCACATTTCTAGCTAAGTTTATTTCTAAACGAAATAAACGAAACAGATAACGTGCTACCTATATCTCAAAAAAAAAAAAGAAAAAATTTAATCTCATTAATAGGATTAATTGTGGTCCTATTCCCCTTTAATCTCATTAATAGGATTAATTAGATTAACGACACTAACAACTAAATTTGTAACGGGCGAAATTACCAAATTTCGAGTAAGTTAAAAAATACCTGCTTTATACACAATAGTTATGACTTTGTCAATAATAAATATTATCGATTTCTCTCTAAAAAAAATATTTTATTATTGTATTAGTAGACCAGTTTCATTAGCGAAATAAAACGCATCATAGAGCAAATGTTCCATAGAATAGTAAAAAGCTTTGAACTTGTTGGTAGTAATATAAATTTAAATTTTAATTAAAATTAATATTTTTAAATTATATTTGTAGTATATAAAATTAAATTAATTAACTGCTAATAATTACTTTCGTTTCCATTAAGTTTAAAAATTATTACAAATAATTATTAAAATTCAGATTCTGACGATGGACCAATAAACTAGTTACAAAGTTCATGTAATTAAAGTTTATTTTTTAAAATTGACACAGTAATAATTAATCTTATATTTGTGATCGTTTATTATAGTTTCCTTTTGGCTAAATTACAGAAAATTTTCATATCAAAATTCGATTTTTCACTTTTTCTTCCTGTCATTTAAAAATCTACACTTTGCCTCCCGTAAAAAAAAAAAAGTTCATAGAAGATACGGTGTTAATAGTATTGATAAAATGACCAAAATGCCCTCTCCCTCTTTCTCTTCTTCCATAACCCTCCTTTATCTGTAGAAGGATATTTTAGATATAAAAAAATATATAATAATGGAATATGGACGGAACCCTGACGAAACATTGACGGCAGAATTCAAAATAAATATTTTTTATTTTTTAGGATGGCAAAATATATATTTTTAAATGATAGTAAAAAAAATAAAAAATTAAATTTTGATAAGAGATTTTATGTAATTTAGCCTTTCCTTTTAGTTGAAGGTGTTAAAAAAAAAAAAAAAAAAAACGTGTGAAGCATCAAAATGCTGCACGGAATATAGCGGCTCCACGTTCCCAACCTTAACCACGTGAGCTCGTGTGGCGAAATTACTGAAATGCCCTCACCTGATTCCACTAATTCGTTGTACGATGACGTAATAAAGTGGGCCCAATGGAGAAACAAAAGAGGCTTTTTCATTGGCTACGGGAAAATACAATAAATATTAAATGTTCTACATGGTAAATTCTCATTGGCCTACGAAAAAAGAAACGCGCGCATGAATTTCATATATTAAAACAAGCTTTTCAATTTTATTTTGTTAACATTTTTTCATTTAAATAATTTTGTTTGAATAAATTAAAAAATTTAGTACATTTAATAGTAGCAAATGATAAAATTTAGTACATTTATTCCCAAAGTTTGGTGAACACTAATATGTCAAATATTTTAAAATCAAATTAATTTTATTTGATTTATCAAAAGGGATCTAAATTTGTTCTTAAATTTGTTGGGTTGGTCCACAACTAAGAAATAAAACTTTTATGTAACTAGTTTAGATTATGTCACATTTAATATGTTTATAATTACAAATAAATAGCTATTCTATATTTATAAATATCAATAAATTCTTTAATATATATAATTACTATAGCAATTTAAATAAAATAATTACAAAGTCAAAAATATACTAATAAAAAAATAAAATAAAAGGATTTATTTTTAAATAGTAAAAATATAACGAAACAACCTCGCGATAAATCATTCTAAAATGTAAAGAGTTCGGGGAGATTTCTAAATTCTTAGAATATGATTTGAGTAAAATATTTTTAAAAAATTATCAAATCCATTCACAGTTGTACAAAATTTAATAGTTTTAATTATTTATTAGCAAATAAAATTAGATCAATTATTATTTAATAACTAATAAATTATAATATTTGATAAAAAAAAATCAATTTAATCGAGTATAAAATTTCAAATAAAATAAGGGCTCTCAATAAAAGTAAAAAAAAAATGATAAACTTCAAATATATATCACCCTAGTGATTTCGCACTTTCTCACTTTAATACTTTTTGGTTTAAAGTGTATTAAGTTAGTACCCTGTGGTTTTTTTTTTCTTTTTTCGTCAGATCCTCTATTAATATTTCGTTAAATTATATACAAAAAAAACTTTAGAAAAACATCTAGATTTATTGAATATTCACTTTAGTATTCTTTAGTTTTAACTTTGTTATTGATTCAACGAAAAAAATAATAAAATAGATAATAAAAAGAAAAAAAATAAAATTATAGGGTACTAAATTGATACATTTTAAATCACAAAGTATTAAAATAAGAAAGTGTGAAATCACATAGTAATATTTGAAGTTTTTCTTAAAAAAAAAAAAAAAGTTGGGGGTTGCTATAGTTGAAGAGGTGAGAAGGTTTCGAAACAGTGAATAGTTCAGGGGCTGTAATGCAATTTTATTCTTATCTGAGCAGTAGAGTTACGAGGGCAAAAAAGTAATTTCGAAGCGTCGATTCAGCTTCTACACGTTAAGGTAAATTAAACCAGTGGGATTAATCGTATGATGAGGGGCGAGAAAGGGGGAAAGAACGGTCGAACGAGGTCGAAGGTGGGGAGGCGAAACGACGACGAAAAATTTCTCCTTTGGGTTAAGTTTTTGCATTTTAATTACCTCGCGATCGATTTTTCCCTTCCAATTGCGTAATTTTTCACTCTCTACGTGCCATTTTTGATGAATATTTGATGTAATTTGGATGTGAATTTGTGTGTTTTGAGGTATTTAAAGCTTTGGTTTTTAACGACGGTTTTGTGGTTCTAGGGTTTCGGGGGAGTTTGAGCTGGCGAAGAGGACGAGGCGAGAGGGAGCCTTATACAGGTAAAGGTGGGGACTTTATGTTGAATTGTGCGGTTCTTTTCTTAAAATTTGTTCCTAAAGATCTCTTTTTTGGGGGTGCTAATGGATCTATTTGTTGTATTTTCAGGGAATTTGTTTGTGGAAGAGACTTATAGGACGTACATAATCTTTTTCCTTTGATTTTTTTCCAACAGGTTTTGTGTTACTGCTCTGATAAGAAGATACGAATGTACTTTTGCTGTAATCGATGCAGTTGTCTTAATTATTGGAACTTGATGAAGAAAATTTGATGAAAAGAGACAAATTTTCCTTCTAGAATTGCATTGGTTGTGTTTTTATTTGTACTAATTCTCCAATTGTTGGTTATAGATTTGCTTTTGAAACAATTGTTGAGTATACATCTGTTTACTTTGATATGCCTCCGAGAAAGTGATAGAGATTTTATTCTTTTCCGAAAATAGAGACAGCTCTAAATATGTAGCAAAGATAAGATTTTTGACATCAGTAGATTTTTAAGCTGCCACCCTAGTTTGGAATTTTTCTAGGCTCTTAGCACTGAACTTATTACAAATAATACAGATCTTTTCAGCAATAACCTTAAATCTAATACTGCATTTGTATACTGCATTTGTTTTCCACTCAGAGCTTGTTGAGTCCTCTGTTGTTTAGTTAGAATTTCAGAAATGCATATGATGGTTCCCCGATACAGATTCGCTACGGGAACGATTTTATATGTTGTTTACTGTGCCTTTATGTGCTGTGTTTAGGTGAATTTGGAAATTGAGATTGGGTGAGTGAAGATAATCTCACATAGCATACTGCTTCAGTATATCACAAATTTACAATCACGTTCTGAATCCGTTCCTCTAGTGTAGCTGGTAGGGGCACTTATCTACATGTGAGACGTTATAGGTTTGCAGGTTGATTCTGCAGATGTCATAGTACTTCAATTTTTTTTACTAGGTTTTCCATCTGCAGGCTGATCATTGAATCCTTTCAAAAGGGTCAAGCAATAGCAAATTGACCTCTTTATTCTGGATTAGTTCATAAACTTTAGATATCAGAATGTTACTGATGTGTTGCATGCATTTTAATCTTATCGTAAGTTTCAAACTGGATGGTTATCACTATGTCACGGGGTCCTCAATGACTGGTTGAAAAGAAGAAACAACCGTCTTGGTATTATTCACTAACCAGCAAAACTATACGTTTCTAGCCGTTGGTAAATTTTCTTTTTTGATCGTGGTACATCAGCTAATTTGATCCAACGAGCGCATGACTTGGATGCACTATCGCACGCTTATTATTATTGTCTGTCTGTTTACCAGCTCTTGAATCAACAGAACAGCAATAGTGCCTCTAATAGATGAAAAATGTCTTCTGTTGTTCACTGCATTTTGTTTTAAATATAGATATAACTAGGTAACTGTGTTGCAAGCTTCTTCTTTACTGGTTGCTTATGTTTGCAATCAGGAGATCATGGATGCATATTCTGATTGCCAATTCTGTAAGAGCTTAGCTAGTTTGCTGTTGACTTGCAAATTTTGATGTCGCTTTGTCTTCTCACCAGGGTTTTTATTTGGGAAGAATGGGAGAAAATAAATCCGTAGGAAAAAGATGGGAGGATATGGAAACTGATGTCCTGGTGAAGATATTCAAGCAATTGAACATGATTGAGCTGGGCCCAGTTTCTCAAGTTTGTCGCTCGTGGTGCTTGGCTTGCTCAGATCCGCTCATATGGAACGCTCTCGATTTCGGGCTCTTGAAGTCCAATTTCATCCAAACCAGGGCATCACCATATATTTGGGTGGATGATTGGTCAGACAGGAGACTGACTCAATTATTGAGGGTGGCGATGGGCATCAGTCGTGGAAACGTGGCTTGCATGATATTCCATTTCAATTTGTATATGAAGGACGAACATCTGACTTACATTTCTGAGAGGTAATCGTGCTCATCTTGTTTCGAATATCTAATATATGGTAGTGCTTTCTTATCACAAAATCCTTTTCTTGCCTCTTTGATGCTTTAGCAAGTGACAAAGACCTATTTGCAATTCCATTTGCCATTCCTAAATACTCCCCATCTTTTCTCCGTGGTTCCATTTATTTTTGAACTTCTAAATATATATCCTCACTTACGAGAAACATCTATTCATGTTTGCCAGAAACTCTTTTTTGGAGTGTAAAAACTCGAGCACAAGAATTACTCTCTTTCAGTTAAATTCCACTTTGATATTTGTTATGATTTTCTTGCTACTTGATGTTCATTTGCACCAAATTACATCACAAAAAAACAAAGAAAATCTTTCTAAAACAGGTCCCCTCATCTCAAGCGGCTAGTTATGCCAGCGTGGAACCGCATAACCAAGAACGGGATATGCCAAGCTATTAGAAGATGGTCAGAGTTAGAATCAATGACCATGCCAACCATCGCGCACCCTCCGTACATCATGGAGGAGATCGGCAAGAACTGCAAGAACTTTTCCGAGCTCAAGATCATGGGCTCATTTGATGCCCAATTCGCCACCGCAATCGCCGCCCACCTCCCGAACCTAAAAGTTCTAAGCCTCCGGTGCTCGAGGGTCGCGAAGGAAGCCATCCTATACCTCTTAAACTGCTTGGAGCACCTCGAGGTGCTGAACATCGCCCACTGCATGTTGTTCGACGGGCCCATGTTGCACCCGGGGCGGAGACAGAGCCTCAGGGAGCTGGATCACACCGTCCATGAGAAGGCCGCGCGGCTGAGAGAGTTTTACCACTGCCAGAGCTTATCCTGCATTGCCTGCCAGAGGATGATCGCAGATGAAGGGCTGATGAGGTGGTATCGGTACGAAGAGTGTTTCTGGCGCCAAGACGAGATCAGCTCCCTCGATTTGGGGGATTATGGGAAGTTGTTCGATGCGAAATGCGAGACAAATGCGAGAGAGCGACCGCCACTTCGTAGAGACAGAGAGATAAGACTGTAATAAGTAGGTAGCCCTCTTACCTAGATGGTCATGTGTAAAGAGTGGATGACTTGAAGAACTGTGGGAAAATTGTTTTCTGTTTAGATTGAGCTGCTCTAATCTCTGTTTGTGTTTTCGGCGGCGCAGTATTAATAATTGTTGGTCACACTGGGGAAGGGAGGCTGAGTGTGGAGGGCATGTAATTGAGTACATATTTTCACAATCCAATATTAGGCTTTCCTTAAGTTATTTTCAGTTCAAATCTTTTTCGAGATTTAAAATATGAGAATTTCCTTTATACGAAAGATGGATTGATCTTCAGAAAGTAGTATTTTTAGATGGACGATAAAATCAACTAGTATAAAAAAAAAAAAAAAATAGCGCATACCAGATTGAAAAGTTATTCTGAGTTCAAATCTTTCTCTGGAAATCACTAAAGATGTTATTCTGACGAATGATCTAATCTGCAGATTTTAGAATGCTTCTTCCGAAAGTGCTTACTTTTCTTTTCAAGATGTAAAATATGAGAATTTCCTTTATAGGAAAGATAGATTGATCTTCAGAAAGTAGTATTTCTCGATAGACGATAAAATCAACTAGCATAAAAAAAAAAAAGATAACACTTACCAGATTGAAAAGCTACTTTGAGTTCAAATCTTTCTCTGGAAACTACAAAAGATGTTATTCCGACCAATAATCTAATCTGTAAATTTTAGGATGTTTTTTTTTTTGAAAGCGCTTACTTTTCTTTTCAAGATGTAAAATATGAGAATTTCCTTTATACAAAAGATGGATTGATATCAGAAAGTAGTATTTTTAGATGGACGATAAAATCAACTAATATATATATAAAAAATATATAACGCATACCAGATTGAAAATAAGGATTCACTTCCAATCCCTCCCTTGCCATTATCTTCTGCAAGGACAAATTCTGCACTCTAGTAAGAACTACTTAGTAGAACAACTGTACCAAACGATATTGTTCTTATAAATTATTAATTTATCAGAATACATAATATTTAGACCCTTTTATCTTATATACGCAATTCAAGTTGTTACATAGGTTTCATGACACACTATTGATGGACATGAGACCCTTTGCATGGAGCCGAAGCATTTTCTAAAAAGGTTGAATTTTAATCAATCCAGTGATTAATTTTCAATTTTAAAAATCGACTCTTTTAATATCATCTTATTAAATATTCTATTAAAATTAGATCATTACTCAGACTAATTTTGACTAGATTTAGGAAATACAATATAGATGCAAATATATAATTTTCAAAATATGAAAAAAATTAGTAACATCATCATCTTTCAGAAGAAAAAGAAAAAGATTTAATTATACTATACTACACTGTACTTTATATTTTTTTATATATGCTTTTTACACTATACTATTTTTTTTTTAATCAAACACACTATTCAACTATCTTTTTTTTAAAAAAAAAAAATCTACACTATAAGTAATAAATCTATAATACTAAATAAAAGCAATTAAAAAATACTGATTGAGAGTGGCAAAGCTCATTTTGACACAACAATAATAAAATACATAAAATCAATAAAAAATAGTTGATAATAGCTTAATAAAATTTTGGCTAAATTATATAAAACCTTCCGGTCAAAACTCGATTTTTCACTTTTTTCCTATGTCATTTAAAAACCTACGATTTGCCCCCCTTATAAAATAAAAAATATTCACAGGGAGTACAATGTAAACTGTGATGATAAAATAACTATTTTGCCCTTACTATGTTCACAGGAGAGAAGACTGAGGGCATTTTTGGTATAAAAATATATGATAATATTTTATAAACGGAACCCTAATGGATTATTAACGGCAGGGGGCGAAGTGAATATTTTTTATTTTACAACGGGACAAAGTGTAGATTTTTAAATGACAGGAAAAAAAGTGAAAAATCGGGTTTTGAGTCTTTTGACACGAGGGTTTTATGTAATTTAGCCTAAAATTTTTCAATGAGTCTATAATGGATATTTATTTTATATTTTTTCTATCATTTAATAAGTGTTCTTAATAGAGTGGCTAGAATCTTTCTAAATTAATAGATTTACCAATAATAATGTAGATTTATTAATCGTAATATAAAAATTGGCGAGAAAAAAAATAGGTTAGTAATATTTTATAAGAAAAAATGTAGGGTAAAAAGTAGTACAAGATTGAAAAAAATAAACCTAAACTATAATATAGACATTGATAAAATATAATAATTTAATTATGCCTTTAAAAAATTAGTATAGTATAAAAAGTGAAAAAATTATAAAGTACAGTGTTGTATTACAAGTGTAATTAAGCAAAAGCAAAATTATGAGAGGAAAATCTCAACCTTATCTTTTATAGGATTCCGCTCTCTCCGCACGAATCTCCAGCAACCCTGAAAGGACACGGATTCCACATCTCCACCCCCAACCGTGATACAAAAGGCGTTACACCAAACACTTTTCGCCCCTTCTTCATCTCCTTCCCCAGTACATTTATTTGTGGACTCTCTCCAAACCCTAAGAGAGAGAAAGAGAAAGAGAAGGAGAAACCCCAGAGAGAGAGAGAGAGAGAGGGAGGTGGAGATGGTGGCGATCGCGGATCTGTGGGAGACGCTGAAGCAGGCGATCGTCGCCTACACGGGCCTCTCCCCGGCGGCGTTCTTCACGGCGGTGGCGGTCGCCGCGGCGCTCTACCACGTGGTGGCGGGGCTCTTCGCGGCGGCGGCGCCGCCGCCGCAGCAGAGGAAGAGGGACGCGGAGTTCGAGGCCGTGGAGCCCCTCCCGCCTCCCGTGCAGCTCGGGGAGGTCACGGAGGAGGAGCTCAGGGCCTTCGATGGCTCCGATTCCAAGAAGCCCCTCCTCATGGCCATCAAGGGCCAGATCTACGACGTCTCGCAGAGCAGGTCCCCTCTTCTTCCCCGATCCTCTGTCTAAAACCTCGATTCCACGCTGTTCTAGGGTTAGGGTTTTGAATCACGGTGGATTTGATCATACTGAGTTTATAGTTTTAGTTGTTATCTGACCTCCCTGATCAATTTTGTTTGTTTGTATCATAAGGGCTTCGTTTGTTTGATTAAAACCACCTCTTGTGGTTCGTTCCTGGATTATTAGTGTATACATGTGTCAATTTTATCTACCTTTGTACAAAATTATATGTTCTTATGTATTATTGATTAGTGGGAGTAAAACTGTAGGATCTTAGAATTTAGTTTGGTAGTTAATATGAAATAGATGTCTTTTATGGTGAGAACAACTCCTAAGGAGTAAAATACATTTGGTGGGAAAATTTGGTTGTCAAAGTAGAAGTTGTAAGGTAGTTTGGTTACTTTGGTATTATGTACTGTATGAAATCGTGCGGTTAAGGTAACACCAAATATGCAGAGTAAACTAATCGAGATTCAAGAGAGTAATAGGTTTCATCTTGTTGCTTTATGCACACTCTGGTAATTATTCCTGGAGAGATTTATTGATTACACCTATCTTCTTCCAATGTTAAAGACAAACTCTTACATCCACTTTGACCATTTTTTTAAAATTGCAGAATTTTGATGCTTTGCATGTTTTGTTCAGTATCTATTTTAGCTATTGAGAGTTTTAATGCCTCATAAAGAAGGCAAAGCCAGAAAACTACATGGCCAAGTAACAAAATAACAAGAAACAAAAATTTTTTGCTTGTTCTTTATTATAACATTTCAAGGGCATTTTTTGGTCGGCAATCTAGCCAACTGTATGGCATTTAGAGGAGGTTGAATCAGCATGTCCATGTCAGTTTTTATTTTGTAAAGAAGATAATATGTTACCCTCTACTTTTATTATGTCACAGAGGCGAGACTTTAGACGACGACATCATCTTTTCTCAGGCTACCTATCTGACACTTCTTTTTTATTGGAAAATTATAAGGAAATCACTTTGCTTAGGTTTTTTATCTTCTTCTGCTAGCTTCTTGGCCTTTGACTCGGTGGAGTTGTGCGGCAACTACCACTTCCTAGCATGCTCTGATTAAGCTCCCTTTTTTTGGTTATCGGTGGCCCTTCTAGCATCTGATTTAATTCAGTTTATCTTTGTGTAGATGCTATTTAGAATTCATTACTAGTCATATAGAAGATTTTGAAAGTTCTCATCTAAATTTTCGACTTTCTGATTTCTCGTATCTATACTATTTCTTGTTTTGTTGTGTTTTTTTAGGATGTTTTATGGACCGGGCGGCCCGTATGCACTATTTGCTGGTAGAGACGCTAGTAGAGCACTGGCCAAGATGTCCTTCGAACAAAAGGATTTGACAGGCGATATCTCCGGCCTCGGACCCTTTGAGCTGGAGGCCTTGCAGGACTGGGAGTACAAATTTATGAGCAAATATGTGAAGGTCGGGACTATTAAGAAAACCGTACCTGACACAGAAAACCACCAAGGAGATTCCACATCAGGAGAAAACGAAGGTGAGGTTAATGAAGGTGAGGTTAACGAGGTTATCGATGAGGCCACCAAAGATGAGGGCTCCAAAGAGTAAGTTCGCCGATGGGCATCACTATTTAGACGGTCCGCGTTCCATTTCTCCAATTATGCCTGAGACTCCCATGCTATTTATTCCGTAAGTAGCTTTTATTTGTACACAGATATTCATATAAGGTGTGTAATGTCCGAAGAGACTTGTGCTCCCCTTAGTAGATAACAGCTGCTGGATTTTCCCTGTTAAGGGTATATGACAGTTCATGCTGCTGTTAGGGTGATAGATTGTAATAAGAAGTGCTTGGTGATGTTTGAGGGTTGTTTTACTTTCATCACTTAAGGCTGCTTTGCTTTTGCCTTTGCTTTTGTAACTGCGCTTGAAAGGATATCTACACGACTTGCTTGCGCAGAATCGCAGCCAAAATTGTTGGCCTTTCCCTTCTATTGATGCCGATCTGTTTTGTTGCGTGGACATTCAATCTTGCACTAGTTTCCATAATCGTGATTGTACTGTTAAGACCCAGCCGTTTATATAGCCTTCTCATCTTTATTTCAACATTTGGGAAAAAGAAACTTCTGGTAATTGATCCTCTCTTTTGCAAGTTTATTTCCATTTCTGGTGTTGCAATACGATTCTGATGTTGCAATACGATAGCTTTTTTTTTGTAAGCGCCGCTTTGCTTTGAAAAAAATAAAAAAACAACTTTTAGCTGCCATAGAAAAAGCATAGAAGCAGCTCAACGATCTCTTGATGTGTTATTACCTACAAATACAAAGAGAATACGTTCCCATACATCGCTATTGTTGTTAATTCTGATGATAAGATCAGAGGCACATGAATGAAGCGTTCCCATACATCGCTATTGTTGTTAATTCTGATGATAAGATCAGAGGCACATGAATGAATAGCTATAGATTGAACTCCTTTATTTGCCACGTGCATATTCCAAGCATTCAAAACATGTTTATTGCTGAGAGTTAAATATCATGTGTTACAACAACCAAAAGTAGGATGCAGAAACAAGCTTTTAAGTCATCCATGGCATAATTTTTTTTTTTTAAAAAAAAATACAACAATGAATTAATGCCAAAATTGAACTCTGCTCTCTAGAACTTGTTCTCTTGTGAGATATCCAATTAAAACTCGTATAAAGAATATGCATGAATCAGATGAAATCCCATTAACAGTTAATTATAACCCCATTTTGGTGGGGTCTGAAGTTATCTAGATCTTGCGGAGGAAACGCCTTAATTTCACGCTCCTCTAGTTGCTGCGATGAAATTGTAGTACTCTTCTTCCCCATACAATTTCCTGAAAAATTCAGTTCGAGTAAACCTCCCGAAGGGTGTGATCCATAGGAAAAAGCTAATAATAAAAACCCATATGGTAGATCATGGATTTGGATCACATAATAATAAGTTCATAACGTGCAGATGAGAATCAAGCATGCATTGTAAAGCAATATCAAGCAAATTCATACAGGCAAAGTTGACGAGTCCACTGAAAGAGCAAATAATAAGTGGGCCTAGCAATTTGCAGGCAAATACACAAACAAGCAGAAAGCTACAGTATAAATGAATGAAGAAAAAAAAACATGATGATCAGTGTTTGAATTAAGAAAATATGTGCATGACCATGCAGATATACTCACACAGTTGATCAAAATATCAAAATATATGAATAGAATCTCAAATTACTAACCTAACTACCTTTTCAGTCAAAGCACGTATATAGGATTGGCAACAAAAAATGCCAACTCTCACCGTCACCTGGTGAATCACACTTCCAAGACCAAGACTGCCATGCAAAGATATTCCAATGGAAGAGAGAAGCATCTTTATCTATACCCCTCAAATTAGAGAGGACCTACTGTGTATACTCAAAAATAAGGAGGTCATAAGCTCCATCACATTTTTATAAAGATAAACTATAACAGGGAAAATGAGAAGCTGGAGGTTCAGCAGGATTTCAACTGCAGTGATCTCTTCTGTTATCACATACGCAGGTAGAAATAATTATCTAGAATGCAAACTTGAATCACAGAAACTTTATCCAAGAACATGAAGAAGTTGTCGACAACTTACGCCAAGTCTGCCAGAGACCCTGATTTGATTACAGCCTTTCCTTCGCGGAATTCAAGACATGAGTAGTGCATTATCATCTCTTTCAAAGTTTGCTTCGTGCTCTTGAGATCATTGTCCCACAAAATACTCTGCTCATCCAGGAAACCAGGTAATTATAAGTACCCTAACCTTATTCAATGAAATAAGTAGCGCTGCCAGCGCTATTGTAATAGAGAACTAAAAGCCTCAACAGACCAGTTCAGAGGTAAAAACGAGTTCAGACTAAAAAGAGAAACTTTGAACGATGCAATGGTTGCAAGAAAGTACCTTCCTTACATACTCTTTTTTCACTTCCTCCCAAGATAACTTGCCTTTGGGACAGAAAATTGAAGCATTCCACAGTGCGCCTCTAGCCGCCATTATGGATGACGCACCTAGCAGGTTTGGATTACATCATTTTATATAGTTGCACTAAATTTGAACAGGAAAGGCCGCTCTGCTTGATACAACATCACTATAGTATTCAATTGAGTAGCAATCGAGTGGCTACAAGCAAATTGGATTTGGACTAAAAAATGTTGTTTGGAACATTGTAATTGGACTGATGTTCCATCATTTACTTTCCTCCTTCCCTGTAGTGGAATCAATATTCCATCACAACTAGAATGGGAGTTTTGCGATATAAAAGAAAGAATTAGTTAATAATGGTCCGTAAATTTATAGACCCGCCGAGCAGTCTACATTCAAAAAAAGCGATCCCAGTAACCCGTATATTCTTATGAACTATATAATGCTTCTATTACTTAAACAGGAAATAAGTCATTAGTGAAAGATCATGAATACTTGAATCATTCACCAACCTGTGGCGTCTTTGATCCGTTTGAAATCTTCGTACTCAAAGACATCTCCATTAGCTATAACAGGAATAGATAATGCAGCAGCAACATCAGCAATCTCATCCCACTTGGCAGGATCCCTTGGCCTGTCTTTGATTCTTCTGCACTCCATCGTGACGCAAAGAGTGGTAAACAAACAATAAATAACAAGTTTCGTAGAAAGTTTGATTTAATACTAATGTTTTTTTTTTTTCCTTGGGGTTGGTGTGTGGGGGGGCGCAGTTTATATTAACAATGGGTTCTTAATTTTTTTCTTTTTAACAAAAAGTTAAAATTAACTTTACAGTGAAAATCACACGACTAGTCCATAAAGTAACTACGTAACTACTCCAATATATCAATGTCATTGGCGGCACAAGTTGTGTAACTACTACATATGCTGCATGATGAATTTCAACTACAGAATAAAGCACTCTTGAAATTCAAACTGCAACATGGAGACAATGAGCCCTCAAATTTTTTACGCGCCAACACCTTCTTGTGACCAAGAAAATGGAAAGCCATGAACTGCTAGAATTCAAAGTTTGAATTCTTTCTTGCAACCAAGGTATATTTAAGTAATAGCTAATCTTGGAGGTTAAACATACAGATTCAAGAGGAATGGTGTGATGTAAATGTATACCTTCCGTGAACTGCTAAAGCAGGAACTCCAGTCTTTTCAATTCGGCGTGCTAATTCAACTGTGCCTGGGGATGTGTTAAGCAGACGGATCTTGCATGTAACTGGAATGTCCAGGTTTCTTCTTAGTGTAGTCAAAATCTACATGAAGAAAACGATAGAGACATCAGCGATAGTTTAGGCCTTCTTTTATATTTATACCGAACAGAATATGTTGATATGAGAAACGTAGACGACAATAGCCCAAAACAAATAATGATATAAAGTACATCATGAATAAGTTCTGGTTTAGAGAGCAATGCAGCACCCATTCCTCCAGTGAGAGAGAAAGATTTTGGGCAACCCATGTTGATATCTATTGCTGCTACATCTTTGCACCTGAAAGAAGAGGGGAAAACAACAAAAAAAGTGAGTGGAAGAAACAGCTTGGAAAGTAAGATGAATTTTCACCACAGATATAGAAGCAAACTGCAACATAAGTAGAAGTATAATATTCGGAAAGGGTTCCGGTTTGATGACAAATTACAAGAAGTGAAATAAAGCACTAGACCTTGTGAGTTCTGTATCCTGTCATGTATAGTTCAATGAACAGCGAAACAAAGACAATTCTGGTGCTAACAAGGATAAAAGCAAAGACGAAATTGAATTGGCTCTGAAGCATTAAAAGAAGCCAAGATAAAGGTATTTGTTGAGAAGTTTCAGAACATAAGTGGTAAAAGGAAGTTCTCTATATATATGGTCAGAAGAGACAAAGGAAGAACAAGGAAGAGGTGAAAGATGAAGAGTGAGAGAAATGGTCCTTATAACAAAGCAAGACTTATTCAATGCTTACACTAATTCAGCAGCTGTAAGAGCCCTTACAGCATCTGCCGTGCCCATTTGAAACACGACTCTATTCCTTTCCTCCTCACAAGTTCTGAAAACAACATCATCAGTACCTTTCTCCACAAAATCAGTAGTCCCAATACATGCTGCATGAAAGGAGAAAATGTTCATAGAATACGAACCCAAACCTAATAGCATATTTTTGAGAATATTATAACTAGATGCACATTCTTGATTAAGACTTGATGATTGAAGAGAAAAAGCAAGATAACTAAATGCATTTATACGAATGATAAACCTATTTAACACCAATAAATAATAAAAAATCGAAGAGAGAAATTGTAGCCTGAAGGTAAAATTCAGAAGCTATCCTTATCACTAACTGCTTGACAGTACATCCACCTACATGAAGAACAAAAAGTCTAACAAGAGGAGAAGGATGACAAATAAACTGTCAACTGCACCAAACAAAAAATACAAATAAAAACTGAAATACCATTTAAGCGGCGTTCACACTTCAACAGTTTGTGATCTATTATTTCCTCCCCATAAGTTATATCAGCACCATATTCAGCAGCCAACAATCTTAACGGCAGAGTACCCTGCAGTAAAAACATTTCATCAGCGTCAAGGAACCGAGCAAACCAACAATGGCAAAACAAAAGAAAAAATCACCAACAACAAGTCTACCGATTATACATACATTTGCCAAAGCATTTTCCTTACTCAGACTCAAGCATTAGATTTTCCGTGAATTAGAAAGACTTGTACTCCTCCTAAAGATAGTACGGACAATCTATTGAACTAATCTTGCATAAATAATTACTTTTTCTCGACCCTAAAATTTTTAGAAACCAGTGACCAAACCAAGCATAAGCATACAATATATATGTATAACCCTAATCTGCTTTCATAGCATGCTATTGCACACAACAGGGGTCTTTTTTTTGTTGTTTTCAATACATCTCAGCAAGTATCAACTTTAATACAGGTAAACCATTAATCCACCTTAAACCACCCCAAACATACCTTAAAACCCCTAGAAGAGATAAAAGATCAAATATTATTAATAAATTCAATAAAAGAACCGTCTTTCTCAATAAAATGCAAGAATTGTAACTCACTTTTAAGCAATTTTCTTCGTCTCCATCATTCATCCTTATATATATATATCCTAGTTCTTCTATTTCTTCATTATTAACTTTATTAGGAAAAAGAACTTAATTATTGTATGATTAAATCATGTTAATACTCTCCAGAACCCAATTCACCTGAAAGTGATGAACCCCTTCATCTCGATCCGATAAAATTAACAAGAACTCATCTCAAATCTTAGGATTTTGTAACAAATGGATCGGGAAATTATATTTAAAAAAGAAAAAAATAGAAAAGAGGAAGCGGGAGGAATCGAACCACTCGGACCATGGGGGCGAGGACGAGCTTGTTCGTGTAATCCATCTCTCTCTCTCTCTGTCTCTCTCTCTCTCTCTCTCGCTCTTCGTTCCCTCATGCGGAGCCCCGCCGACATTAGGGCGGGATCGGAGGGTTTTGTTATGTAAATTTGGAGATGTTTGCGCGTGCGATTCACGCGAACGGCGGAGATTAAAAGTCGTTGTTAAAAGTCGTTGTTGACTGTCGAAGTCGGCGCCGGCCATCTCCCACGCTTCTGAAGTCGGCGACGACACTGATTTGATCACCTACTCTTCTCGCAGCGAGTTTTTTTTTTTCTTGTTAAAAAAGGGGGGGAAAATTCAATTGAAATGTTTAGGAAAATTCAATTGAAATGTTTAGGCCTCGTTTGTTATGTTTTTCTTTTAAAAAAATATTAATTCCATATAACTAAATAGAAGATTTTTTTTTTTTTTTTTTTTTTTTTTTTTTTTTTTTTTTTTTTTTGAGAATAGGTAAGTGCAAGAAAGTTACTTTCAAATTTTTATTTTTCTGTTGCCTCGTAAACACTTCGGTAAAATTATTGTAATCAATTTCTAGCCTCTAATTTTTATATGTTGGACCATTGCAAGTATATAGGAGCACAATAGGCAATTACTTGTGTGTGCAAAAAATTTCTATGTACGCATGCATGATATGATTTTGCTGCTCATTAGTAATCTGGTGTATACAAGTCAATGTTAGATGTTGTGAACAATCAAATAAGTTTTGCCGCTAATGAGCGGTAATGTTATCTGATGCCGGAAAATTTTCTATGCATGAGATGTTGCTGGCAAACTACGTCCTTTGCAAATACTTATAGAAACTGTTGACTATGTATTATTAAAAACACCAATATCTAATCGTTTTGAGTTTTTTTTGTAATAATTAATTATTTCATTTATGCTATTAGAGCAAGAGATGGTGTGCACAAATCCTACTGTACTGGGCAAGCTAGATGTAAAAGTGGTGGGTATAAATATATATAAAAGCACAGATAGTCTAGATGTATATCTGTTAAATATAAAAATGTTTAAACATCGTTCATCAACAGCTTAAGTTTTTAGAGTACAACGATTGTTTCATATGGTATCAGAGCAGAAGGTTATGAGTTCGAGTCACACCAAGCTCCTAGCATATTAATTTCTTCCCATTTAATTCAAGCCCACGTCATGGGCCGATTAAAAAGTCTCGAGTCCAGACATATAAATATAAAAATGTTTAAACACCGTTCTCTAACAGTTTAAGCTTTTAGAGTACAATGGTTGTTTCACAATATCAGTCTCCAATAGCTCTCCTAGATATGCATGAGTCATCTCACTATTCCTCCCTAAGTCGATCACATCTATTCTTTTATCAGCAATGGAATAACTGTAGATCTTACACTCTAGTCATCGAAGAACTCTTATTCACTACAAGTTTTATCATTTTTTCTATTTTTTTTTTTTAACCTAAACATTCATTTGATTTTTTTTGTGAGTCTAAGATGATGAAAATGTAAGATTTACATCCATAATATATAGATGTAGTCTCTCTCTATCTCTTTGGAGAATGGTGATAAAGTTCAATGCTATGTCATATTTGTTTCTTATTTTGCATTCATTGAAACCTCAAAACAAAGAATGCGTCTGCGTCTATGCATGCAAAAACAAGTGTCTCGAAAACAGTTGACCTTTTCTTAAAAAAGGTCAAAAAGAGTTATAGAATCCAACGAAACTACTAAGATGCAGCATCTACAAAGCATACTTACACATTATTCCTTGAATTATATATATATACATACATACATACATATATATATATATATATATATATATATATATATATAATAGTATATAGTATACTATATAATAACCACACACATATACACACACACACACACACACACACACACACACACACACTATGCGTTACAGTGACCTCTTTTAACTATGTTTAGAAAGCATATATATATATATATAATCCGGTAATTTGCTACCAACTCGATGATAGGGAAAGTAGAGGCCAGCTAATTAATTCTTGTAACGTTGTTTTGATGTAATTAACTTCGACTTATTTTTTAACTTAATTCACGTCATATAATTAATCAGATTTAATAATTATAATAAAACTGTTTCTATTAATATTAATTTTCATAAACATAAATGGTTCAAAAAAAATTCAGATGCTTTTCTTTTGTTTATATTATATATGCTTTGAAAATGCAATTCTAAATGAAGTTAATCTCGTGTTAATTATATATCTTCGAAAAAATCGTATGTCACAGCAACTGACAAAAGGGTGATCCACTGTTTTGCATGTAGACCATCTCATATATTAATTCTATCTACAAATTAATTAAGTCAAAAAATAATAATTATGGGCTATTCTAGAAATTTCTTTCCCACTTTAGGAAAAAAAAAACCCCAATCAACACTAAGCTCTCTAAAAGCTAGGTTTTATACTAAACTTAACTACTACAAAACCATTATTGGACTTATATATATATATATGTACTATCCCGGCTAAAATCAACCTAATATCTTTTGTAATATTGTAAACGAAATTATATAACATATTTATTGGAATTCATGAATCTCGAAAATTTAAGCTTATAGAGCTAGCAAATATATCAACCTTAATTTGGCTCTTTTAGTTATTATTCCAAAAGAAATACGAGCCACATGCTACATACATATATATTAGAGATGAATATATGATCATGTTGAAATAAGATATTCAAGAACAACTTATCCCATTTGAAGATTCTATTGTATGTTCGTAAGATAGAAGTTAAATTTTTGCTATGTAAAAGAACTTGACATTTATAATTTAGTATTTAATTTCTCAGTGATTGCATATTTCACCTATAAAGTAATTTATTTGATTTCAAAAAAATAACTTGAGGGCGAATATAATATGCATTGTACACATTTGACCGCATTATTCGTCTTCTAAATACTACATACTTCTTGAGTAAATGGAAAGGATATACATTCAACAACTAGTAATTAAAATACTCAACTTGGTAGCTGGGACATAGAGGTAAAAATTAACAAAAGATTTTTCTCATTCATTCAAGTTATATGTGTCTCTAATACTCTCCTACATGCAGTCATGCAGGATAAACATCTTATGCCCATAAACAAACATTTATAATCTGATTTTTTTAATTTAATTTGCTAACGTTTATATGGCAAGCAAATATATTTCACAAATCCTTACTCATATTAAACTATGTATATATGTATATATATATGTACGACTCAAATCTATACGGGATATACGACACAAGTGCGACGATGATACCATGCAAGTACTCATTTTACGTGTCAATTTCCTTTACGATCTTTGTTTTTTGGTTGGAAAAAAAAAAAAGTTAAATTATTGTTGGTTTACAAAAGGACACGCTCCAACATCAACCACAACAGTTGCAAAGGAATTGTCCACTTCCATTTTATGGTCACGAGGGCATAGAAAATAAAAGGATTTATAATGAGTTATATATATATATATATATGTCCCTTATATATATATATATATATATATATATTTATACACATTTTTTTTTTCTTTTGTGTGACAAAATAGAAAGGAATGGAGGAGAAAGATAAGAAGAAGAAGAAGAAGTGGAGGGGATGAGGAGCGTGGATAACGTGTGGAGTCCCAACCAATGAGAATCGAGGAAACCCCATTCCCCTACCCAAAACCCACCCTTTAAACCCCACTCAAAAGGAGAAATTATTGTATGGACCGAGTTACATAGACCGGGCTCATATGCACCGAAATCCTAAACTGATTTATTAAAAGTGGAATTTTAGAATTTTTAATGTGATTTACAACACTTACTATGCATATAATTACATGTCATAAGAAATAGGAAGTATCTAACAATTTATAATTTTCTTTTGAGTTATTTGATGTTTAGAAATACTTTTTTTTTGAAATTTTTTACTTAATTTTTAATACGTCTCAATACTTAAAATTTAAATAATTCTTTACGTTCTTCTGGCAGGGGGCTGTTAAAACATGATGTTTCTGAATTATTTGCGTAACCAAATAAAAAATCTTTATATCATGTATATTAATACATCAACAGTTTGTCAAAATAGCACTCTAAGGATTTGCAATAATAACATGAAAATTTTATTACGCTGTATTACACTTATATTTTAAAGTTTCTTTCCTATTTTCTATACTATGCTATTTTTTTTTTTTTCAAAAATGCCACCAAATTATTTATGTCAATCTTTTCACTATATGTGCTAAATATATAGTGAAAAACATCTAGAAATAACAAAAAATAGCTAATTAAGAAGCTTTTAATGGATCTAGCTTGGAAGTTATTTTGCTTTTTTTATAATATATCTAACCGACGCTTGTTTAAAGTTATGCGCTTTTATCTAAAATAATAATTTTGTTGATAATATAGTGTAGAGATTGATGAGAAAATAACAGTTTACTAACATCTTGGAGAAATAATAATAGAAAAAAATAGTAAGTAAAAATAAATTTTGAGTAAATTATAAAGATTGATATGAAAACAATAAGACACTTTATCCTGTACAATTAAGTTTGTCATGATCTCAATGTCAATTACTAAAGGGCATAATGTGAATTTTAATGAGAAACCGGTTGAACAAGTAAGTAATTAATCTCCATAAAATAGTATTAATTATTGGAATATAAAACTACCGACCGTCCCTAGAGCAAGTGGTAAAGGGCTTGGTAGTTGGTACCCGAGATCCAAGTTCGAATCCTAGTTTATTCGCATTTCTAGCTAAGTATCTATCTCTCAAAAAAAAAAAAAAAATTTTGGAATATAAAACTTATCACCATAATTTGTTTATTTCCTTAATTATTGCCTGCAATTAATTTCTTTTTATCTTAAGTGTATTAATTATCTTTTTTTGTTATAATGTCCAAAATTTTACCAAAATGTTAGACTTTTTTCAAAATTGATATCAAATTTTTAATTGGCAATGTATGTAACATTTATAAATTCAATCTTGAGTTCGCAAATTAAAATCAAATTTTAAAATTAAAGTTGAATTCATATTTGAATATGTAATACAAAAACAATTTATAATAATTTAAATTCAATTTTAAATAAATAAATTAGGACTTAAATTAATCTAAAAATTGGTTGGATTAAATTAATATACTCTGTGGTACTAGGTTTCCTAAGTTGTGTAAATGTGAAGCAGATATATTTAAATTTTGAATTAAATTATATTTATTTTGGCATGTTCAGTGATATTGAAAACTATGCATTATGTAGAATTGTTTGAATTTTGAATTAAGATATATTATATAACTAATAGAATGATTGAAAATTATAGGATAGAAAAAATTAAAAATTATGTATCAGAATTAGCATAGTAGGTTATCGTTATCGGTTACCAAATTAAATATTTAAGCTGTAGAATCGAAAAAATGAATAGTTATTATCAATGCATGGTGTAGAAGCACTTCTCTATTAATAATTGAGTAAAAAAAAAATGTATAATAAATAATAAAACGATAAAACCTGTAGGTATGATGCAGTAGGATCCCTGTGATTGGTCTATGCACCATGGTCCATGGGCACTTTCTCCACCGAAAAGGCCACAGGCCACGTGTGGGACCCACACGCCCCAACCACCGAACACCAACTCCTCTCTCTCTCTCTCCTTTTTCTCTCCTCTTTCTCTCTCTTGACCGAGCCTCCGCCGTCTCACGAGCATATAAAATTTTAGAGAGAGAGAGGGGGCGGATCGAAGAAGAAGAAGAAGACAACTTCCTCTCTCTCTCCCCCCTTTATCTCTCCTAGGGTTCGAAGAAGAAGAAGAAGAAGAAGAGGGGGGCGTTGATTCGGAGATTGGGGTTTCGATTTGGCACAGAATCCGAATCCATGGCGACCGTGAACGGCTTGGCCACCGCCTTCGGGGGCGTAAAGGTCGCGCCTTTGCCGCGGCGGAGCTCGGTGCGGTTCAGGGTGGGGACGAGAGCGGCGCCGTCGTACGGCGGCGGCGGAGCGCGGTGGAGGAGCCCCCGGTGCGAGGTGGGTGTGGATTCGGCGGCGGCGGCGGCGGCGGCGGCTAGGGCATCCAGCGTAAACGCGCTCGAGCAGTTCAAGATCTCCGCAGACCGTAAGTTTCCCCTGCTTTCCACCGGAATTAGGGCTTGGGTGCATCAAATTGTGATTGGCGGTGTTGATTTGGGCTTGGTGTTGAGATCTGGGGCTTTCGTACCTTTTTGTTGTCGATGAAATCCGTAATTGGTTCGGTAGGTTGTGAATTGGTTAATGTTGTTTGTACAATGTGCATTTGATTGCTAACGACACTCTCCACAATGATTGAATCTACGGAAATGGTATTATAACATATGTTGGATTTGTACGAATTGACGAATCGTGTGGTTCATAGACTAGATAATTTCATTGTTTTATAATGCCACATCATCGACGTTGTCTTTGATTTCTCACATTTTGTAAGTTCTGAGTTATTTGATGCGCGAATTCGTCCTGAGCTCCAAAATTACTTGCATTTTATGTATCCTTCTATGCTGCTGTCATGTAGTTCTTATGCCTGTTCTGTAAAATCTGTTGTCGATGCCCGTCTATCCTAAAGCCCCCCGACTTCTAATCGTGGATAGCTAAGAAGTCAAGCCGTTCAAAGAAGTTTGAAGTTGGTTGTGATAGATTATGCTAATTTCACTATTCTCCTGCTAGTACCTTCCGCCAGATATCGACAATAAGAAGTATTTTTGAATGAAACTTTTTCAGGATACATGAAGGAAAGGAGCAGCATTGCTGTCATTGGTCTTAGTGTTCATACAGCACCTGTAGAGATGCGTGAAAAGCTAGCTGTTCCGGAGGCGCAGTGGCCTCGCGCGATTGCTGAGCTCTGCAACTTGAATCACATCGAAGAAGCTGCCGTCCTCAGTACATGTAACAGAATGGAAATTTATGTGGTGGCCTTATCCTGGAATCGAGGAATCAGAGAAGTTATAGAGTGGATGGCAAAGGTAGGCGTTTCTAGTATCGATTTCTTTCTTTTCCTTATATCTCCTTTTCTTAATCAAAAGAAAATGGTAATCTGATAGAGGTATTAGATGATAAATGGCCTAGTGGCACTAAGGGATTTTTGAGGAAGCACTAAAAGCTTTTTGTTTTTCTTTGCCAAATCACCTCTTAGCTTTCTCACTACAGCAGAAGCAGAAGCTTCATCACTTGGAGTTTTGCTTTTGTGATCCAAAAGCCCATTTCAACTTCACACCCTGACAAAAGATCACGCCCCGTTACTGAAAGCTTCAGCTTCTTGCAATAGAGAATTTGTTCCAAAAGTCAGGACAAACAGTTACTAATGCCGGTCTGTTTTTCTCTGCAGACAAGTGGAATTCCTGCTTCTGAGCTTAGACAACACCTATTCATGTTGCGCGATGGTGATGCCACACGCCATTTATTTGAGGTATCAGCAGGCCTCGACTCTTTGGTTTTGGGAGAAGGACAGATCCTCGCACAAGTCAAACAAGTTGTTAGGGTTGGGCAAGGCAGTGGAGGCTTGGGCAAAAACATCGACAGAATGTTCAAGGATGCTATCACTGCAGGAAAGAGGGTCCGTAGCGAGACTAACATTTCATCTGGCGCGGTCTCTGTTAGCTCAGCAGCAGTTGAGTTGGCCCTAATGAAGCTCCCAAAATCTGAAAGTGCTTCTGCAAATATGCTTTTGATTGGGGCCGGCAAGATGGGGAAGCTTGTGATAAAGCATCTTGCTGCAAAAGGCTGCAAAAGGGTTGTGGTTGTTAACCGCTCAGTAGAAAAGGTAGAAGCCATCCGCGAGGAGCTAACAGATATTGAAATAATCTATAGGCCTCTTAATGAAATGCTTTCATCTGCTGCGGAAGCCGATGTGGTTTTCACGAGCACCGCTTCTGAAACACCATTATTCTTGAGAGAGCATGTGGAAGCGCTTCCTCTGGTCAGTGAAGCTGTTGGGGGTGTAAGGCTTTTCATTGATATTTCTGTTCCAAGGAACGTAGGATCTTGCGTGTCTGATTCGGAACATGCTCGAGTATATAATGTGGATGATTTGAAAGAGGTGGTTGAAGCTAATAAAGAAGACCGCCAAAGAAAAGCAATGGAAGCCCAAGCTATTATAACACAAGAATTAAAACGATTTGAGATATGGAGGGACTCTCTTGAAACCGTTCCTACCATCAAGAAATTAAGGTCTTTTGCGGATAGAATTAGGGCTTCTGAGCTTGAGAAGTGCTTGCAGAAGTTCTGTGAGGATGCTCTAACGAAGAAACAGAGAAAAGCTATAGAGGAATTATCTACTGGGATAGTCAACAAACTTCTTCACGGCCCGCTGCAGCATTTGAGGTGTGATGGTAGTGATAGCCGGACTCTCGACGAGACGCTTGAAAACATGCACGCTCTTAACAGGATGTTTAGTCTTGATACGGAGAAAACGATCTTGGAACAGAAGATCAAAGCTAAGGTGGAGAAAGCTCAAAGTTAAGATTATTCAATTATTCACCGATCATTTACCATTACTTGTATCTATACGGGCTTCTAATTTGTCCTTAGCTAGGGTCCGAATATTCTCATTCTTCTAATGTTCGATTTTTCTACTGCTGCGATGAAAGAAACTCAGTTTCTCACCAAGTTCATTAGCTGCATTGGAAGGTGCTGTACTATGCTATCAATTTTCTTCTAGAGTGATGATGTAAACTTCATTGTCGAGGCCGGCGTCTGTTTGATACAATTTTAAGTTTCATAAATTTGTCAAATGAAATAAAGGTGAAATCAGTTAGTTTGCTGATTGACACCTTCATTTATCACTAACAGTATCACTGCTAATGTTTTTGTGTTCAGTCATCGGAGTACTTTTGCATCTGAAATTTGAATAGGTTTGTCTGTTTCAAGGTGCTGTGGGAAACTGAATGTATGCTGTGGTTTATAAACGCCTTCTCTGACTGTTTAACTGTCTCAGAATTTGCTTGAAAAACTCCACTGTTAGAAAAGAATAAAATTAATTATCCCACTTTAGAGGATTCGCTCTAAAAAGAGTTTGCTAAGAGAAAATACTGTAGAGATTGTGTTAATAAAGATTATTTTGCTGTCCTTTTTTTATTCTCAAAAGGATTAAAAGAAATTCACTCAAAAAAATGTGAAAGATTTGGAGAATTAATGTTCTAATGAACTTTTAAAGTGCTTCTTATTGCGCGAAGAGCCTTGGGAGTGAATAAACCAATCAGATAACACCAGAGAAGTAAAAATTTGATCCGGGTAAGTAAAAATTTGTTAAGAAGTTGGATTGCGTGTGGAAAGATACCTTAGCAAGATTTTGCATTATATGATCATAATTGATTGGTGGGTTTTAATTCCCATTCCCTACTGTTTAAAAATGATAGGCTAAACTCTCCCATGACTCAATCTACAGAATCCAACTTGTAATGTAGACCACAAACTCCTACAATAAACTACTGTGAAAGCAACTAATGGAATGAGTTCTTTTTGTCAACATTGCACTCACTTGTGAATAATTTGATTGAGAACTAAGACAAACCAGAATTTTTTTTAATTTTTTGGGTTAACTATCTGTGAATCTTCTTAACATAACAATCATAGGTGGTTGGTGGTTCACAAGATCCAATTGATGCCATTATCATATACAAGATACTCTTCACTTTTGTCTACATTTCAGAAAAGATAATTGTTGGAGTGTCAATTCTAGTTGGATCTGCAGAGGTTCTTAATATAAATTTGACAAGTTATCATATATTTTACCAAACAAGCTTACCAAATCTTGTTTGGTATAGCCATCGATTGTTTCCTATTAGATTGATCTTTTGAATAAATATATCATTTTCTTTTTTATTTTGAGCTCTAAAAGAGTTGTATCATTATTTACGGTGTTTTTTTTTTTTTTTTTTTAAGAAATACTATACTTTGCAGCATATCCAACTAAACACATTGGGGTTAGATTTGAGACCATGGTAAAGATGACTATTTTTGGAGCAATGCCGTATGCCCGCTGAAGAGGGGCAAGTCAGAATTGGCTCGCTGAATCGACAAATTTTTTTTTCCCGTTTTGTGAGGACTGTCACATTATTTCTACTGTTGCTAGATTGCTCATAATCATAACAATGCCTACATGAAGCCAAATACATATCAAAGTCAATAATTAATATCCATGACCCATGATGAGACCTAATATCCATGACCCATGATGAGACCTAATATCCATGACCCATGATGAGACCTTTAACCATCCATCACTACAAGGGCTTCTCATTTATTCCACGAGAAAAAATAGCAAATACCAACCTCCTCATGATGTCTCTGCACTTTTTAACTCATCAAGTAGAGTAGATTCCCCAAATAAATAGATCCAGTTCTCATCTGCTCATAAACCAAGTAAGCTAATCTCTCTCCCTCTCTCTCACTCTCTCTCTACACTTTTCTCTCCTCACCTCAATTACAGGCATGAGACTCAAAAAGTTGTGGCTACCACATATGTTACTAATCCCCCTGGTGCTACTATTGGCCGCGAAATTTACCTGCCTCAGTCATGGCAAGAGAATTCTGATCAGCGAGGGCGAGCGGTGGAAAGGCGACAGCTCCAGGTCATCCATGTATTACTCCTCTGAAGTATCGCCATCGCAGGAGCCATCAGATGACGACGAATGTAGGCGAATCTATGAAGTTTCCAAAAGAGTGGTGCCTCAGGGTCCAAATCCACTGCACAACTGATGAGAATTCATGTTGCAGTGAAGAGGAGATGATATATTATAGAGAGGGGAAAGCCATAGGCTTGGCTTTTTTCACATTAGTTGATTTATAGGAACAACATGATGTAGTTTATTTTGTAATCACCCAACTGTATTAGATGAGGATAATGCTGCATCGTAGCGATAATTGAATAACTACAACTAGGCTGGTATATGATCTACTGGTATGACAAACCTGGTTGGTGTTGGATTGGGTGTATCCATTAAGAAATACATGCAACAATAGTTACTGTGTATTGCTGCTGCAACTCAGCTTGATCTTTGGCTTTTCTGTATCTGTTTAAAGAGAACTGTAGGAGACAAAAAAAAAAGGAAAATATAAGGAAAAAAATGGGTTAATGGCAAGAGAATACATCGATGGCTCACAAGATGAAAAATGTACAGCCAGAAAATACATCAGTGACAAGATAGAAATGCAATGTTTAGATGAAAAATGTACAGCCAGAAAATACATCAGTGACATGATAGAAATGCAATGTTTATTCTTAGCAGTTTCTCACCAGGAAATCGCAACATAAAAACACTAGAATATCAAAAGAACTCATTGAACTCTTTTCGCTTGTACATTGAAATTCTTAATCAGATATTACAGTCTTTACGGTCACTTAGATGTGAGCCAGTGACAGTGAACCAACTGTGCTAAATATACATATTTATGAGGAAACTATCAGCAATTAAATACAAAATTTACATGGATCGGCAATTGCATGCTAGCAAAAGTTTGCAATTTCCTCATTGAGGGCAATAGATTTAGAGATTATGAACAACTTAATCAAATAACAATCACACGAACCAAATGATCCATCCATGTTACATCAACTCCGTTCCCACGGGATCTACAGTAAAATGCATTAGAAGTGCTTTTCTTGTTATAGGAAGAAACTTCGACCTCCACATCTGCATTCCACATAGCACAAAAAGTTACAACGTATAATGCTAAATGCTGACAACATGATCTTGAATATGACTACAATTTCGCCTCAATGGAGATTCTCAATGACATATTTATTCATGCAATATGAGGAGAAGATATTTATTCAATTTATGAAGCTCTTACATCTTGGTAGTCGATACTCTCTCGAAATGACTCTAAGTCCTCAACTGGACAACAAGAAAGTACAAGAATGATAAATTCATAATCATGAGGAAAGGCTTCTTATCCTGGCCATCACTCCCTATCAACATTTATTTCCTTAACCAAAAGTAAGTCCTTTTGAAAAGCATTACTTACATGATGGGAAGCGTATGACTGCAGCATGAGTATATTCATTGTCAGCATGATTGAGATTGCAACCTGAAAAAATAATAGAAAAAACAGCTTTTATTGTATGAGAAGACTATTAAGTTACAGAAAAGAAACCCAAATTATTACATGGGTAACTTGAGAAAGCCGCTCAGGATATCCATAACTTGAGATAGCCGCTGAGGATAAAACGGACACTGGAGGTAGGGAAAACTATGTACAGATAACTAGTTTGCCATGTGACGATAATCATGATAGTTGCAGAACTTGTTTATACTTGAGAAACACATGAGTAGAATTCTTGCTCTATCTAGTTATGATTTTTTGCACGCTCATAATCTGGTCCAAAATAATAGGCTGAAAACAAATGCTCATGCTATGCCAGAAATATCAGCTGTGGTCAACTTTAATAACAAAAGAAGATAACTGGAAGCAAAGTTCTAAAATAGAGATAGAGCATAAGTAGAGCCGTAGACAAAGAATCGGAAGGACAATCTTTTTATATCTAATGTAACAATATATTTTTATCCCTAATGTAGCAATATATTTTATACCAAATGTAGCCTGCACGATAAAGGAACTGAATTGCCCAATCAAGTTCTGAAAAGTAGCGACTGCATCTTCTACTGCTTCTCTAGATGCAGACTCTACAACGGATATCAAAAGCACACACTCTACGCCATAGTTAAATTCCTGTTTTAACCAAATAATACAAGAACACTTTCAGATACTGCTGCAAAAATAGCGAAAAAGCACATATTAGACTTCCTATGGAATTAACTGTAATGTAATGCAGGCACAAAGATTCCAAGGCACTGAGACTCCAACTTCCTAAAAATAAAAGATTTACAATAACTCTGAAGGTTTTCATTGGTTCATCTACCTCTCCCCTCCGAAATATAGGAAGAATATCATCTTCTACTTCAGATTCATAATCCACCGATATTGAGCCCTACGAAGGATCAAAAGTTTTATGACAAGAAGCATAACATAATTATAGAAATGCTAATAGCAGTACACTTCCAAGAAACTTAAAAGAAAGAAAAAGGGAATAAGAACTGGAAAGATGATTACATGTTGAGTGGCATACATAGGAAAACGGTGTCACATGCTCCCTAAGAATTTTAGAATAGTAAGAGTTCTTGTAGAATTTTGCTAGGTCTTCCTTTTTCTGAAAACGCATATATAGTGCATGAGTAAAGTTATCTGTATTTGGAACTTCTATTCGCCCTGCAAGAGACAAATCAATTTAAATATCAGAGAATTGACCGTGCATGCTGTGCATGATTTTAGCGTATGGCATGAGAATGCAGCATACATGGACATAATATACGCCAATGAAATAAGATTGAAGAAGGAAAGCAGGTGTAAACATGCACAGACGAAGGAGCAAAAAAAGAATATACAAACAGAAAAGAGGGAACACAGAATGAGCAATTTCTTGTCTTGCACCTTCTCTTCTAATTCCTGATACGCTATCTTTTACATCTCCTTTCTTTCGAAAATATGAACCCTGTCCTACATAGGTTTCCACCTTTACACAATCCAAGCCACTGAATATGATAGCATAATAATAGGCCATAAACGCCACGACATATATCAGAGAAGCCAATAAGGGTATCAAGTCTCACCTAATGATATTGCAAGAATTCCACTCATCTGATATTGACATGTATATAAATAATCGAGCATGTCTTTTTCGTCGTGCTCTGTAAGATCGTCCTTTGCTTTTAGAAGAAAAATATGCTCCACAATTTTTCTGCAAAGGATAAGTTAGCAAGTTATCTACTTCAATAGCTTAATGGCCTCACGCCTGTAAAGCATGTAAAGAAAAAGTAACCAATGCAATAGATATTAAACAAGTTAATGCGAAAACGGCACCCATAAACCCTGCACACTATGTCTAATGCATCAGCAGCAACTGCAGTTGATTTAGCAACTTACATGGACAACTCTATAAATGATTACAAAACTAATAAACAAAGAACTATTCATAATAAATCAAAAAAAACAAATCACCAAAATAAACACAAAATATCAGCAGCCAAAGTATTTGTGACTGCTCTCTCCATTAACTTTCACTAGGGAAAATGAATTTAATGGACAACAAATTATTAAATGATTAAATGATAACAGTGACCACATGTTACTGAAAACACAACAAGTGATGAATTGGTCATGATCGAAGAGAAGAACACGCTATCGTCGGAACAATCATCAAATTAACCTACTTTAAAGGTTAAAATTGATTATAGAACACAAATTCATACAATCAGAAACACAAAAAAGAAAAGAAAAGAAAAGAGAACCTTTTCTTAACGAACCCATCGCCCGGTACGCCATCACCGGAGCTCAATCCAGTAACGTCCATCACCTTCCTCCCACTACTTCCCCTTCGAAAAACTACGCCAAAAGGACCAATTTCACGGCGATATCGACGGAAATGGGGAATAAAACCCTAAGAGAACTGAGAACTCACCATTGACGGATCTCCTCCGAGGGCGACTCGATCGAAGAGAAGCAGGGTGGTGAGAGAGGAGGGAGAGGATGCGGCAATTGGGCGCTAGGGTTCGATGTGGGTGCGAGGAGGTGACGGGGTAGAGGATTTGGGCGACGATGGGCATGGTGAGGAAGCTTCTACAGCTTCGTTCGTGGCGCCTCGACCTTTAAATTTTTTTTAAAAAAAAAAATTTGTGTGGGCTTAAAAAGATCACTTTTTTTTTCTTTTAAATTTTGTTCTTACGTTCCAACTTCCAACCGAACAGGCATAGCCGCTAAAGAATTTTTTTTATTAATAAACTTAAAAAATATTATAATTATAAAAATATTTTTTAAAAAATTTATTTATAAAACTACATGTATATGGTGAATAAATTATCACTTTCTAAATAAGATAAATTATTTATCGTTTTTCTTAAAGAATTATTTTAATATTTAATATTATATATATTCTGAAGTTTGAATATAAAAAATATATAAAATATGGTAAAAATAGTAAATAATTCATTACTGTTAGAAAATAATAAATAATTCATCGTTTTTATTAATTTATTTTTATAAATAAAAATCTTAAATATTTGTTTTTATATTTAGAAAAACAACATAGTGGCGTCACTGCGTCAGCATATTTGATGTTCTTCACGTGTCAGCAGTAAATTAAAATTGAGTAGATATGTTTAGACTAAGAAGTATGCATAAAATTAATTCTTTGTAGTGAATATTTGAGATATATTTTACAAAACAAATCTATTAGATAATATTTTCTTAAAGTGAATCTTCGCTATAACTCCACTCAGTAATTATCCTCTGAGCAAAAACGTCCGTTAAACCTGCGTCGGTAAACACCGTTACAACGCCCTCGCGTCAGTGCGTTTGACTCAAATCACACGCGTCGCCGACGACGGAGTTAAACAGCCGTTACGGCGCGTACGAAATAGTCTTTTACCGCGCCGACTCCCTCAAATGAGGGGTAAAAGTGTCATTTCATATCCAGCCCGTTTGAATCCCAACACGTGTCCCTCAATTTCCTACTGTAGCCATCAATGTTGCTTGCACTTCTTGTATACACACAATCCATGCACCGAAGGTGATATTTATTTAATAAAAAAATGTCTAACAAATAAAACATAATCCCTCAAATATAATTTTAAAAATATATATATATATATGCAAATAATATATTTTAAAATTATTGTTAAGATATCTCAAAAATCAACAGTAGAATAAAAATTTGTTTTGATTTGTTACAAAATAATAGCTGAAATTTATGGTTTTTAGTGGGCCGGTGTTTTTGAATGCTGCGGAGCAAAATCAATAAGTTATATTTTGGTTTCGAAAATTAATAGAATTGTAAATTGGCGGTGTAAAAGGCGAGCTCGTACACCGGGTCCAGGGAATAGTTGTTCCATCCCGCGCGTAACGGCGTGAGCCAAGGGGTGGGGTGGGCCCCACCGCGCTTCGGGGAGAAGGCGCATATTTCGAGGGGCAAAACGGTAAATTCACACGCGGGGTGGTAACGCCTTCTCACTCAGTGCCAGCCGTCGGAGGCGAGGCTCGCACGCGCACCCCGAGGGACTCGTGCTTGTGTTCTCGGTACTAAACCCGCACGAAAATTAGCGAATTTCTCCACCGTCGGATAGGCCTCGGGATTCTCAGTTTCCGTTAGGGGGTGGGCCCCGCGCCGACACGTGGGTTTTGCGCTTCTGAGCTCCGGGTACATTATCAGTAGAGGGAATAAGAATAAGAAGCAAGTAATTGAGAGCGTGAGCGAGCGAGTGCGATAGAGCGCGAGAGAGCTCTATAGAGAGAGAGAGAGAGAGAGAGAGAAAAGAGCTCTAGAGAGAGAGAGAGAAAGAGCGAGTGCGATAGAGCGCGAGAGAGCTCGAGAGAGAGAGAGAGAGAGAGAAAAGAGCTCTAGAGAGAGAGAGAGAGCAATGGCGGATTCCGGTGACAGATCGCCGGATATGGTGGAGAGGAGATCGGGGAAAGAGGCAGCGGCGGAGCGGCCGGAGTGGCTCCCGGAGGGGTGGACGATGGAGATGATGAAGACGACGACGACGACGACGACAGAGAGTGGGATCGAGGATGATGATGATGATGGTGATGATGGTGTGGTGGTAAGTGGATGATTGATCTGACTCATCGTTATAATCTCTTCTTATTCTCCTTCTAGCTACATCTCAATTTGTTTTGATAATCCTTTCGAGCATCGCTCCTCTTGCTCGGATCGATCGATCGATCGATCGATCGATGCAAGAGATAAGGATTAATGCACCAAATTTTACTCAAGTTTATTTAATCGATATAACAGTTAATTAATTACTAGGATGTAAAAATATAAATAATAATTTAAAAAAGGAATGAATTGTATGGTATATATGTGAACGGCGAGGCTACGATATCAACTTTTTCTCCTAATGGAGTGTTCTTCTCGATCATCTTTCCAGTTTCTCATCCTCTATTGATTGTTCTCCGCTCTACCTTCACTTTTATTTTTTTTATAATTTTTTTCCCTTCAAAATCTCAAGTTTTCGAAATCCTACGTTTATTTCCCGCCTTCGCTACTCTCTTTTCTTTCTCACTACTTTCTTCGAGATTCCTTCGACTCTCTTTGGCAATTCTGAAGATCTGCTGAAGAAATTAACATATTGGTGATGCGCGAAGTAGACGATATCTTGCTTGCGTATTCGGGCAAGTGTCGAAGATCAGGTACGAGCTTGCTCAATTTGATTTTAAAATTTTTTTTAAAATTATTATTGTTATTATTATTATTATTTTATGCCATGAGCTCAAGTTCTCTACAGCTTGAGTGTTATGGAGATGCAATATAAATCCTTTCCTTTTTATCTATTCAATTCGTGTTTTTTTTTTTTTTTTTTCTTTTCTTTTCCCTCTGCCCTAGCTCTTCGGACTCAAGAAGAGAAAGAAAAAGGTAGAAGAAAAAAAAATATTTTTTATTAATGAAAATAAAGAAGAGAAATAGAGCGAAAATAACTTCTGAGAATAATCTCTTTTTTTTTAATATCAAATTGGAGAAAGTGGAGAAAAGTTATTTTCTTTTTTTCTTCAATTCATTCAAACAATATGAGAGAAAAGTGTCTTTTGCTCTTCCAATTTCGCTATCTAGATAATGCATGCATAATGAAGCAAGTTCATCACTCTCTTCATGAATCTAATGATCTAGTGAGAATGAAGCCATCGGTCTTACTATAAGTGTTAGCAGTTCTTTCAACGAGAATAGTAGTTTTATTATTGGAAATCACCATAGAGTAGTATCTTTGATTTTTTTTTTTTTTGGAAATTAAAATGTATGTAGTTTTCTATGCATTTCATTAAAACCCAAAAGAGAGTATGAAGAGAAACACCATAAAGATGCTACAACTACCGCTGCAATCACAGCAAACATGTCCCTCCTGACGCGAATAAAGAACGAGATATAGTTGACATGCTCAAAGTGCAACATGCTCATACATTCTCAAGGAACCTAAAGGTAATGTAACAAGAAAAAGGAAGACTTAGCCGAAGAGACATACATAACATAACGACTACTACCCATCTATTGAAGTCTCGAGAGCAAAAAACGGACCAAAGATCGTAGTTCTGACGTTAATGCAATGAAATACCTCTACAGAAAGGATCCGAGGAAGTGGTAGCAGCGGGGAAGTTTGAGATCGGCGAAGTAGTATTCTAGTCAGAATACAAGGAAAGGGCCTCAGAGGAAAGACTTAGAGTCGTTAGACGTAGTTGCTTGACGGAAAACTCCAAAAGTGGATGGTGCACAGTCGAAGGAGTTCTTTGTCGTGTAACTGCTTGGGCCTGTTCCAAGAAACTATAGTAGCTGTTCGGCTGCTTCAAAGCCAAATAGAAACTCCTCATAGAAGAAAGGTGATTGAATTTAACTCGTCATATTTTGTCAACTTTGGACTCCCGTTAATTTTAGGACTACTCATCTTGATGGTGTCAAGATCTTTTCCATTGTGAGTTGTCATGATAAGCACCATCGTTGGCTTCATGCCTAAATTGGCACATACCTCATCCCTATTGATATATCTGTTTGGTTCGCCACCCAGAATCCAAACAAAGCCAGATTTTGAGAAAACAACGCAATGTCGGTAGTAACTTCTCATTTCAGTTGGAAAATGTAGCTGGTTGTTTGGGATAATATAAGTGATTGAGAGGTGGTAACTCATATCATAGTAAGAAACTTTGTATAAAGCTCCATTACTATTGATGACCCTCTATGGGTTCACCTTTATAAGCCACCGCTAACATTGTATAAAATTGAAATGCCGTCGTCGGTGCTACCATTGCCCTTTTGGCATACCAAGAGGTGTGGACGTACTAACCGAACTCACTAGAGGGTTGTCTAGGAAAATCAAACTTTGATGCCCGTAACTTTCTAGTTTCATGAACTTCGCATCGCCTGGCATATCTGGAAATGCAGAAAATCCAACTGTACACAAAGTTGGGATCGAGCTCTCGAGAGGCTTCGTACGTAGTTTCTATTGGAAATCCCGAATTTGTTGAACTTCTAATGGTGACTCTTCCAACTTTCTTATACTCTAGAGTTCAGCATCATAATTTGGGGTAAACCCTAGGCTACTTCGGCTTTTTTGAAAAGTACCTGGATCAAAAGGAAGTGATTGCACAAAAAAAAAATGTGCCTTAGTGGGAGTGCACCTATAATTCTTATGATGCCTAGAGAAGGGTTTGTTCGGTCGAAGAGCAGTATCTTTCCTCAACTATCTCCGACTTCGGAATGTACTTATCATGTCCATCTACATTTTCAGGAAAGGATTCATAAAATATATGTACTCCACACCATAGGGGAATCTGTGATGAAAATATGAGGATGTGCTTTCGAGAAATGAAAACCGAAACCGTACTCAAAAATTGAAGTTTTTTAAATTTGTGAATCGGAATCCTTTCCGCTTTACAACAAAATTGGTTTTTCATTTCTTTTTCAAGTCGGTTCGGTTCCATACTCAGATATTCTCCGATCTAATGAACACCACTAGTTAAGAGCCTCTTTCCGATGCTGAGTATTAAGCATTTATCGATATTTCTCACTAGTTAAGAGCCTCTTTCCGATGCTGAGTATTAAGCATTTATCGATATTTCTCCCGATTGTACATATCTAGGGAGAATATATTGCTATATGTGGATCAAACTATCAATATATACTTTGTATCTGTTAAAATTGAATGCAAGATGATTGTTTGATGTGGGAATCTTGCTAATTATGAGCTATGTACCATCTATATATCATGTAATGAAGCTACTTGTGTAGCCCCCATTTGTAACACAATTGATCTACATGAAGTACACAATATTGACTTTGTTTTTCAGTTACCATAAATATTCCTTGCCCTTTTTTTTTATTCGAGACCTCACTGATCTTTTTATTAAGTTAAAATGAAAGTTTCAAGCATTCGAAAACTCATTTAGAACAAGAAAATGAAAAAGAGAGGGAGGAGGAATAGTCCCATGTTTAATTCGCGTCCAACAAACTCGTGCCATCTTTCAAGATCCGGCATCTGGCGAGACGAAGTCGGGTACCTTTATACGAACCGTGAGGCAAGGTTGCGAGCTACAATAAGATCAGAGCTCGTGACTTCGCCTCCAACCTGCCTGATGTCGAGATCCATGTACGAACGATCATCGGTGATCATTCGTCATGGTCGGGATTCGTCGAACCAAACACGCCCTTATTGGCGGTGGAGAGAAGATTTGAATGAAGGCTTCAACAATGCAAAATCAATCATATGTTTTGTATATTGTTGATATTTCCATTAATATGGGAAATTAATTTATATCTATGGAACTCACAATCTAGAGAACTTTGTACAAGGCATTAAAAGGCAACCAAGGAGGAAATTTTTATCACTCATTGTTTCAAATGAACAACAAAATTTAGTAAGTTTGTGAGAAAAATGTTGGAAAAATCTCTCTATTCTTATAGTGGAAATAAATCTTGTAAATATTTAGATTTGAAACCTCTAAAATAACTCTTTTAAAAACATATGCAAAAGTTAACAACAAAATAGTAGAGAGATAAAAAATTCAGATAAGGCATGTGGGTTGAGACGTGCAAGGCACTATTCTAGAAAGGAAAACGTCCTCTCCATTGCGAGGCTCCAGCGATCACTTCTAGCGATACGACAATCACGAGCTACCTCGTCAGCACGTCTCTAGGATAGTGCAATTCGAACAAAGTAGTCTTTCAGAGATCCAACGAGTAAAGGAAGAAGTTGTGTAAAAATCATAGTAGTAGTAGGAGAAGAAGAAGAAGTACTAGCAAACAAAAAACCGCTTAACCTCTTCTGTACTGTCTCCTATATGCAGATAGGTGCTGCCATGTCGTGACACGTAGCCAGTGGGAGGTTGAGTCCAACGGCTTTTTTGACCAGTCTCTGGGTTAGCCGTTGGACCTTACCCAAGCGAGGTTAAGTTAAGAAAAATCAAGATAAACCAAAAAATAAAAGATAAAACCTTAACACATATTGCATTGGTTAATGTGAAAATAGCTCTTTTGAAATAGGAAATTGTAGGAAAGTAAAACCTTAATTATCTGCGCTTTTATTTCTATTAATTAATCACGTAAAGTTGGTAAATCTCTTTTTCCCTTGCAATAGATTCTTTTGTTTTGCAGCTTCTGCTAGTTGAAACAACTTGCAGTGAAAGGACCTCTTTATCCTATTTCACATGACATAAATTAAGTACATTGCTTATATCTGTTCCTTTGTTCCATTTTCTGTTGCTCTTCTGTAGTGTTTCGTCGACCCGTCGACTGGATCCAGATTCTATTCGAAGGATGAAGTACTTCAATTCATACAGGTGAAGAATCCGCTTGACCCCACAAACAAGGAGGATGATGCGGCAGCTCAGAAAGTTGGCACTGATGCAAAGCCCATAAGAGAAGTTTGTGTTTTTCGACATTCGCCGTCTTTGTTTCGACTTTTTTTCTGATTCTTTGCTCATCCTCTTGTTTTTCCGGTATGTTTCCTGCATGAGGTCTGTGTGCTTAATTGCCAGTTTTTCACTAGGTGGGAGAGCTTACGGAGATCACCGAGGGCGAGTTGAAAGGATTTGTTAAAGAAGTCAAATACAGAACGAGCAGAGGCAAATTGAAGAAAGATACGGTAACAGCAGTGCTTCTTTTTTTTTTTCTTCCCATTTATTTTCGTGATATGCTACTTCAGACAATCGCTGATTAAGTTTACTGTATTAGTTTCGTGTTTGTCAATTGAGTTTGCAAAGCAAAGCAATACGAATTTGGGATTTGAGCAAGCCTGAGTTGTTTTTTTTACTATAAATTGAGGATTTCTTCTCTTAAGATAATACTCCTCTGTAGTATTGCCAACTAGATTTGGCACATCTTCAAATTTTATTCTCATTTCTGAGAGAGAGTATATATTCTGCCATGGTTTCTTTTTGGCGCATATCATCATTGACAAATCTCTGCATTCATCAGAATACTTATCTTTGTAGAGAAACTGAACAACTTTGGGATCTTAGCTTGGCATTTCAGTAATAATGCATTTGAGATGAAATCATATCCTCAATGAACCTAAATTGTATCTGTTTTTCTCTTCATTTGTTAGGATATCATGTAATAGCTTTCCAATTAAGCTATTATGTGGCAAAATTTTGGAACTTTGATCTACTTAGCTAGCTATTAAGTAGTCTGAAAATTCATATAATTGATTTGTCCGTGGTGCAAAAAAAGGTTTCTATATTCGTACTTTGCGTTAGCTGCCTCGTGATCTTCTTGATTCAAGCAGTTAGCAGTGCAATTATGTATTATCATAGACAATGTTGGTTCTTTCCATTTGAGCAAGTAACAAGTTTTTAACACTAAACTGTTTGATGACTTGTTTTATTTGTCTCTGCAGCTTGTTAACATTTGTTTATTCTTAATTGCTGATGATCCCTTCCGGTACCGGTTATTTTGTTTGCTTAACCGCAAATTGCTCGATAACTAATTTGCACTTTATTGCTACAGTTTTATCATTGTCGACGAAGTCGATATGTATTATTTTCCAAAGAGGATGCTCTGCGCTATGCCGACTCCGGAAACATTCATAAATGTGTCGTAAAACCAAAAAGGAGTACCATCGTTGGCGTGCAGAATGTCGAAGTCAAACCTAGTGTAAGTTTAAACCGCAGCTTTCATTTTTTTCCCCCCCTCTTCACCACCTCCCTCAATGCTAACTGTGGCATAGGAGAGCATAGATTCCTATCCTAGGTATACATCCATCAGTAGAAGGAAATAAAAGCACAATGAATTAGGAAGAACTCGAGGGATTCTGAATTTAAATGCAATTTCAAGGAAAAGTATGTTTACTATTAATGGCTCCTGAAGGTCAAAAAATTTAGCTCATGGTAATCATATTTGGGAGATACATTTACCAATATTACCATACCTAAGTCTGGCAGGGTCATCCGTTAAATTAAATCAGAAAAGCTGGGAAGCGACACCAGGACGGATGGACGAATAAAAGATTCCGCAATGTATAAAGCTTATTTCCTGCTACATCATGCTCTAGGAACCAAAGCTAAGCAAACACACTCTCCTCTCGGTAATATTTTTGGTATAATTATGCACCATTTGTAATGTTACATTACCGACCCAATTACATACTGGATGAACCAAACACAGTAATCCTGACAGGATTGCCTATGATCCTGCCAGAATAACCCGAACCAAAAGCACCCTTATTTCTTAGTATATCATGCTCTAGAAACCAAGCTAAGCAAAATAGAATCCACTACCAAAGCTAAGCAAAATAGAATCCACTATAACTGAGGCATTGCATTTCTTATTTCTTCAGTCTATTTGCAATTAGGCCTTTAGAGCTTTTCCTCCATGATAGTTTGTTCAAGCTTTAGTCATGTTTGGCTTTTTCTCTCCTGTATGAGTTTAAGAGTGGGTTTCTTTTTTTTCTTCTCGTCATTGTAATGATCTGTTCTTTTCCCATAGCGTCCTGCTGCAGAAAATGAACCGGAATCAGCTGGTAAAGAAACCAAAAGGTGCCTCTTTCCCGCAGAAACACCAGCTTCAAAAGCACGGAAAATAGAAATCGACGATACCCCAAAAGGATCGCTTGTTCCTACTTCCGATCAACCTTCACCACGAGGTAAAACTAAAATCATCCTACATGGAGATAAATTTGCACCCTTACAGAACTACCTCCCGTTTATCCATCGAGGACTCCAGTATAATGAAAAAACATGTTTAGGTTAAAAGGCTTTATCTGATAGAAGAATTGCAGATGCCTTTTGGAGCCCACAGAATGATAAGGTTTGAACCGGAAGCTTGCTTTTCCTTATTTTAGTCTGTTATGCAGGTGCAGAGCAAGCGGACTCGGTAAACAAAGCATCATCAAATCCTGAGCACTTAGGAAAGGAAAGCTACGGCAAATCTCCGCTCGGTTTGAAGCTGACTGTGGACGACGGTCAATATGAACTTGTTCCTATTAGGCTGGCAGTTCAACAAACTAAGTCAGGAGCATCATCACAGCAAATGCAGCCGGATTTGGTGGACGAGAGTTCCCCTAAAATTTCAGAGATCGAAACAATTCCAGTTGCAGAGGGTATTGCACCTTCGGAAGAAGTACCAAAGAACCTGAAAACCTTGGAGCAATCACGACCCAGGAAGCGCGGACGGAAACCAAAGCGCGGCTCAAGGAAAGCAAAAGCTGCAATAGAAGTGAATGAAACGGCTCAGCCTAAACGAAGGAAGACCAAAGCTGCGAGAGATATAAGCATTCCACGCCGCACATCGGAGCGCCTAGCTGCTCTTAGAGCTAAAAAAGTAGCACATGCAGGACCCGCCGGCCAGTCCAGTGATGAAAAGCTCATGGTTTCCAATCAGCCAGGAGCAAATTCATCCGAAAACTTCAACCCAGATTCCGAATCAATCTTGGTATCCGCTAAGCAAAAAGGTTTGGATATAATAACAGGCCTAGAGATACCAAAAAAGCTTGAGAGTGAGAAGAATCTTGGAAAAGAAGCCAGTCTGGAAAAGCCTGTAATTGGTGTAGAAATTCCCAAAAAGCTCAAGAGTGAGGAGCTTCTTGACAAAGAAGCCGAGGAGCCTCTTGCTAAGAGAGCAGCATCAGAAAAGACTATAGCAGACACAGGTAATCCAGAAAATCTAGAGAACAAGGAGCTTATGGGCAAAGAAGCTAAAGGACCTTTTGCGAAAGACGCCATTTCTGAGAAGCTTATAAAAGGTGTAGATATTCCAGGAAAGCTCGAAAACCAGGAACTTCTTGGTAAAGCAGCCATGGTACCTCCAGCTAAACAAACCATTGTTGAGATGTCTATAATAGGCAGACCAATTTTAGAGAACCTCAAGAGCCAAGGGCTTGTTGGTGAAGCAGCAGCTGTGAAACCTCTGGCTATGGAAGCTGCTTCAAAACAGCCCATAATTGGCACAGGAATTCCACAAGACAAACTTGAGAGTAAGGAGCTTCTTGGTAAAGCAGCAGCTGTGAAACCTATGGTTATTAAACTTGCTCCGGCAAAGCTCATAATAGGCCTAGGAATTCCAGGAGACAAGCTTGAGAATAAGGAGCTTCTGGGTAAAGCAGCAGCCATGAAACCTCTTGCTATTGAAGCCGTTCAAGAAAAGAGCATAGTAGGCATAGGAATTTCAAAAGATAAGCTCAAGAGCAAGGAGCTTCCTGGTAAAGCAGCCGTAAAACCTCTTGCTAACAAAGCAACCCCAGAAAAGGCTCTGACAGGCATAAAAGTTCCTGGAAACCTGAAGAGCACGGAGCTTCTTGGTATAGAACCCATTCCTGGAAAGCAGATCGAACAGAGTGCACCAGCCGCTGATACTCCCGCTCAGTCTCTTACATCGCCTTTTGGGCATTTGTGGCCCGATCCATGCATCGAGTTCGCATTCAAGACCCTCACAGGTGATATTCCTCTAGATGCTACTGCAGCTTTTGCTGACTATTTCAATCACCAGGGGGATACTAACAAGAAGGCGAGCCTCAATTCTGCGGCTTCTGCTCAAAATAATACCAAAAGCACCAGCGCCGACAAGCATGTTGACCAGCAGGGATCCTCGGGCAAGCAGTGAATGCAATGTTTGAGATGAAGAAGGCCGTGCTCATGGGCAATGGGCTTTATAGCGATAAGGTATCCTGCCATCATAGAGAAAGTAGTTATGGTAATTACAAGTCGCGGTCTCTCAGTAAACTCTTGAAGTATGCAACTTCACTGTTTAATAACTTTAATATTGCTCTATTTACTTAATTGCTCTGTTTTCTTAATTGGTTGTCTTTTATCATTCATGGTGACTAGTTTGATATCTTCTGCATTTGTTATTTGTTTCCATAAAGTTGTTGATTTTTTATGGATTTATCGTTAGCCGCTAAGTGGTTGCTCAGGAAGATCTGTGGATAGATAAAATTAAGATCAATAATTTGCAATTTTTGTGAATTAATATTGGATCTTGTGTGCTCGCAAGGTTTTAAAATCTCTATCTGTGGTAAGTTAGACTATCAATTGGTGGTTTTTGGACAGTATAAAAATTTTCATATGGAAGCATATGACAGGGAAGAGGAATTGCAAGTACTTGGATGCAGAATGTCTTGGGAATTTCAGGGATTTGAGATTCCAAAATCTATTAGTTGAATTCTGAATCGCTGATATTTTTTAAACCATGCTGCTTACATTCACATGCTAAAATTTGTGTCTTCTTTGAGGATAGACTATTAATTGGTGGGCTTCAAATGAAATCGAATTTGTATAATGGAAACACATGACAGGAAAAGAGGATTTGAAAGTAACCGGATGCAAAATCTCTTGGGAATTTCATGGATTTTAGATGCCAAAATTTACCAATTGAATATTGATATGCATAGACCACGCTGTTTGGATTCACATACCTAAAACTTGTGTCTGCTTTTGGTTAAAATATCTTTTGATGGCTATCAAATGAAATCAAAATTGTCATACTTGAATATATGGCACGATTGAGAAAATGCAAGTAATTGGAATGCAATATGTCTTAGCAATTTCATGGATTTGAGATTCCAAAAGCAACCAAGTTGAATTCTCATATCCTCAAATCATATGTATGCTTCATTCCTACTCATTCATATTCCACCTTTGGGACCATATAAAACCCAAAAAAATAGAAAGGGATATCAGTTTCCCCAACTAAAATAACAAATAAAACAAAAGTCTAGAATCAATAAACGAGTTTTATTATTTTAGACATTCCAAGACCAAACGAAAGAACAGTTTGTATCATAGATCCCCCCAAAAAAAGAAAGAGAGAGATGGAAAATGATTCCTTTATCCCCGCACACCCAAAATCCACAAAAAAGATCCACACAACAAAAATCGCGATGGATCCGATACAAATCAAGAGCGAACAACAAGAAAACAAGCGAGAAATCGGAACAAGGATCGAACAAAACCCTAAGTCAGAGCGTACCAATTAAAGATCCCTTGTAATCACATCTTACTAATTAATCAACCCCTCCAAAATCTCAAATCGATCAAATACCAAGAACGACACAAAACCAAATTAAATCCAAAAAAAAAAACGAAAAAAAAAAAACCCGGCAACTGTAGATCTAATAAACGATCAACATTAGAAGAGATATACCTGATCGGGACGACGAGTGAGGTAAATCGATCGATCAGAGCGATGAGGAGGAGGTGGGATCATCATAGTGAGCATGAGGGGCCGATCCTTGCCCTCCTCCTCGTCGTCGTCCTCGGCGATGGCGATTAGCTCGCCATGGCCGCCCCCACCTCCCTCCCCGTTCTCCATCGCCCTCGCACGGAGGAGGCGAGTAGGAGTGTGAGAGAGAGAGAGAGAGGGTGGGGGAGGGGGCGGCGAAAGAGAAAGAGGGGCGGAGAAGGGCATTTATAGTTAGAATGGGCTACATCTTTGGGCTTTTATTGGTCCTAGGCCAAATCCGAGCCCGATATTAACGGACTCCAATAATCTAAATGGGCTGGACTTTACTCGGTCCATTAATATAATATTCGGCCCATTGAATTTCGAGTCGAGCCCGAGTCGAGCTCGAGTTCGACTTCGAGGTCCCATTCGACCACGTAGTGGCCAAGCTGCGAGAGAGAAGCGGATGAGATGGAGAGAGATAAGATATGATATGTACGTGACACAGCGATGGGCAAATGGAGGGTGGAATACGAAGAAGAGGAAGAAGAAGAGGAAAAATATAGTAATAAGAAGTCGGCGACGAATCAGCTGAAAATGGCCAGTTTCTGCGTTCCCGGCGCCGGCTCCTCCCTTCGCCCTTCGCTCTCCTCCTCCTCCTCCTCCGCTTCACGCATTCCCCTATCTAGGCCCCGCAATCGAATCCAATGCGCCTGTACGAGTTTTTTTAGGCAATTTTCCTCTTAGATCAATTTTTCAGATAACATTTATACCAGAGCTAATTCTAAATTATCTTATTATTTATCATAGTATCATGCTATGTAACATGTAAAATTTATGATAGTGGGTGAGTCATCGTGATATCAGAGCTAATTTTAAGTTATCTTATTATTTCTTAATGGTATTACTATCATAGTATTACTATCATAGTATCTAACATGTAAAATTTATGATAGTGGGTTGAGTCATCGAAGCAAATTTCTTTCTTTTTCCAACCCTGTTCAGCAATTGAGGAGAGGAGTAGTGGCTTGGAAGAATCGGCGGCGGCGGCAGCGGCGTCTTCTTCTAAAGGAATGAGAAGTTTCGCTTGCGGATTGCTCGCTGCGTGGGCAATCACTGCTGCCTCCCCTGCTGCTGCAGCAAACCAGGTTAGAGACTTTTCTTAGTATAATGTGCATCGACATCGCCATCGCAACATACTATATTTCAATTTTAGCTTATTATTGTGACAATGATGATCTATTCGCGTCCTTCTTTCTTTTTGTTGGCGTATGAGGTCGCAGAAGCGATTTGATTAAAATTAAGATCTCACTTGTGTTTCTAAGATAATTTAAAGTAGGCATGTACTTTTCGAAATAACATATGGAATGCCGTCGAAGAACCAGGAGCGAAGACGTCTGTTTCTCACAAATAAACAGCTGTTAGTAAAGCATTAGCGTAGCAGAATTATACAACAATGGTTATGCCTAAATTTACCTTTTGGTTGATAAAAATATGATAGATACTATATCAAGAAAAATTATTTTGTTGTGATGCATAGTTGCTACCTTACTCTTAGTTCTTCCTGGTTTGGTTGCTAGAGATTGCCTCCGCTTTCGACAGAGCCAAACCGGTGTGAGCGTGCGTTTGTCGGGAACACAATTGGTCAAGCAAACGGAGTATATGACAAGCCAATTGATCTCCGGTTCTGCGATTACACGAATGAAAAATCAAATCTGAAGGGCAAGTCTCTTGCTGCTGCGCTAATGTCGGATGCAAAGTTCGATGGTGCTGATATGTCGGAAGTTGTGATGTCCAAAGCCTATGCTGTCGGAGCGAGCTTCAAAGGTAAATGCCGAACTGAAGATGCTTTATTCTTCTTTGCTGTCAATATCTAAGTCCATGCGAACATATATGTATGTGTGTGTGTCTGTGTGTGTTTGTATTTATATGTTTTTGCACATACAAACGTATGTGTGTGTGTTTGTGTGTGTTTGTATTTATATGTTTTTGTACATACAATGCATATATGTGTGTGTCTGTGTGTGTTTGTATTTATATGTTTTTGTACATATGAACATATATGTGTGCACATATATGTGTGCGCGTGTATGTATGTTTGTATTTATGTAATTTTGTACATAAGAATATTTTTATATGTATATGTGTGTCTAAATGCTTGCATGTTTGTACCAGCATGCGCTTATGTCTGTACATAAGAATATCTGTACATTAAAAGATCTAAAGTGTGTGTGCTTTTATTTATATGTTTTTGTATATGTGTGTATGTTTGTATTTAAGTATTTTTGTACATAAGAATGTTTTTATATGTTTATGTGTCTAAATGATTGCATGTTTGTACTAGCATGCTTGCATGTGTGCCGTCAAAAGTCCCGCCAAATGCTGATGATGTAATTTGACTGTTTCAGGTGTCGACTTTACGAATGCAGTTATAGACCGGGTAAATTTTGAGAAAGCCGATCTTCAGGGAGCGATTTTTAAGAACACCGTGTTGTCAGGATCTACCTTCAATGATGCAAATTTGAAAGATGCTGTGTTCGAAGATACCATTATAGGCTACATTGACCTCCAGAAGCTTTGTACTAATACCACAATTAGCGCAGAAGGAAGAGCAGAGTTAGGTTGCCGGTAATATATCTATCGTTAGTTTATGTTGCGATAAAGAGGTTGCGAAGTTGTAAGTTCGGATTAAGAATTCATTTTAAAATGCAAGTCTACGAACATCTTTTGCCTACAAGATGTGTTAAAATTGTCATGCAGATGTTTTTTTTCTTTTTACTAATGTGAGTTGAGAATTCATTTGTGAATACAACATATAAGGGTGATTGCACTAGTTATAACTATTGGTTTCCAAATAGATAGTTTAAATAGTCTTAGATCATATTTAATGATGCTGGTCATGAATTTGCAAGCCCTATCATTGAAAACAAATCGGTAATAAATCGAATTATTTACTATCAGTAGTAGCCGAGCAAATCTCTCTCTCATCGATTTGCTTCACGTTTGGAAGTACGTACTTCTAACTTTCAGGCCCTTGTAGAAGTATGTGCTTTTAAATTTTGGGCTTTCAGATTTCAAGGGTTTACAAGTTGGTGATAATAACAATGTAGATCCAAGGATCCAAAAGTTGAAAGTTTGTACTTCCAAAAGTATAATAGTTCAGCTCATGATTTCTAAAGTGCTGAGAAATCAGTGCTGAATTAAGGTCCTCAAGATTCATTAACTTATTGCACAAATAATTACCATCAATGTATAAGAAAAATAATCAAAACGTGCTACACAATATTATTATTTCCCAATATGCCACCAAAACAATAGGATCAATAACAGTTTTCCAAGGCATGGCAAATGAAATTGGACAATAATAATAATAATAATAATAATAATAATAAAACAATGCTATGTATATAGTTTCCTAGCCATGCCAAAAAAATGGTCAGTGCTCAAAGTCTGCAGCATTCTCTATCAGGCCAAGCCTGCCATCTAGAGAGAGCAAAAAGAATGGTAGTGATCATAAACGATCTCTCACAAATTAGTTGGTATCATCTTCTAAGGGGAAACAGGTCTCGATTCCGCCGGTGCTCCACAGGAACCAGGAGTAGCTGCTCTGGTGGTGGTTGTTCCTGGGATCGGCATCCATCGCCGCCCCAAACATGTCCTCTGCCTTCTCCAGGTCTCCTAGCGCGCGCCAGAGGAACAGCGCGTACCTACACATCGCCTCCCCGTCCGCCGGCTCGGCGGTCACCGCCCGACTAAAGTAGTAATTCGCTCTACGAATGTACTAAGGGTTATTGTTAGATTATAGGTGTTAAGTCTAAATAGCATCTATGCTTTAATTCTTGGGTTTCATAAGTTTAATTATGAAAATATTGTAGTGATTCTCCAATAAACTGCGTAAAATAGACCCTTATTTCATGTGATTATAAACCTGTGCAATGAACAATAGAATCGATAGATGTAGCAGTGATGATTCTATGCGGAGTTAATGGTTTTACCTCTCGTGATCATTCTCGTACTGATACAGCAGCTGCGCATAGTTCGAAAGGATCAGCGAATTCGTGCCGTCGGCCACGATCAGNGCATGTAATTAAACTTCAATATTTCTATTGGCATCATCTGTAAACCAAAAATGAGAGGAAAAAAAGAAGAAGAGGAAGTAAAACAGAGAATAAGAAAACCAGAGAAGAAAAATAACAGCAGCAGCAGCAGCAACAGAGAAGAAGAAGAAAAATGGAGAAAATGAAAAAGAAGAAATTTAGATGAGGAGAAGAGGAGAGAAGAAGAAGGAAGAAGCAAAAGCACAGGAAGAAAGAAGAAAAAGAAGAAAAGAGGAATAAAACTATGAATTGCAGCCTTACAACCCAGTTAAAAGCCAGCATTTAACTTGTTGGCAGGCAGCGGCCGCTTTTCTCCAGCTATATGGTGGCTGCCAAGGCAGGCTACACTTGCAATATCGGTCCGCTTTGTTCCAAAATGCCATGGAGGCCTGCTATGCCAAAAGCATAGCACCGAGCATGTAAATCCGCTATGGCGGACACCCATAATAGCGGCCCGCTTTGTTCCAAACCGCCATGGAGTCCCACTATGCAAAAAGCATAGCGCCGAGCATGCAAATCCGCCATGGCCGCTATTTAGAACAAAGCTTCTGTTTCCTGAAGTGTTTGGCTATTTATGTAGGATGTTATAATGGTATTTTGTCGTGCCCTGATCACTTGAACATTTATACTTATTGTGTGTTTGTATCATAATTGATGTCTTACTCAGATTCTTCATGAGGAGTTTGGGAATCCATCCATTAGAGGATGGATTTCATTTTAAATTATTTTGAAAAGTGTATTGATACTAATGAGCTGGATTAGCCATCACTAGGTGTCTGTGAGAGTTAGCATTACATAGGTAAACAATGGACAGCATAGTCACATAAGATAACTGAGTTGCTAACATGCAGAATAGCTGGGCATTCCTCTTTCTCCTCCGTGATATCATAACTGTTATACATAATTTATAGGAAAATACATGTTATATGATGCATCGCACGATTAACATTTATTCATTCTTTGATTGTCATTTACAGGCATGTCATATAGATATTTCTTTAATGCTTGTCACAACTGAATTAACACTTTTACTATGTTTCATCCCCTTTGTGGTGGTGCAACATTATTTGATTTCCCTAGTTCAACAATTTGTAATTAAAGTTTCTTATTGCTTTGCTTCCATTTCTTGTCTATTATTTGTTTCATTTGCTGGTGCACACATTGGTAAATAGCACCAATCATAATGAAACTTTTTGGACTTTGCTTTTCAGTATGATAAACCATCATATTATCAGATATTAATCTGTTATTTCTTTAGCGATAGACATGACTCATGTAATTATTCCCCTTTTTTGGTTTTTTGCTGTGATTTTTTGAAGTATTTCTGTTGGTAGGCTTGCATTCGCTTAGAGAAGTTATTTCTCCTAAGCATCCTCCTACTTAGATTAAGTGCCCTTCAACTTGTTTTTGTTATCTTCTCTCTCCTACGTGTCCTGCAACTTTTCTAATCTGATGGATTTCTAACTTGCTTTTGTTTCAGTGTGCTTCTTTTTGGTATATTTATTGAGCCATTCCATCGAACAAAAAGTGCGACAGATATTAATTCTCTTTTGTGAGGTCCATTTTTCAATATTGTACATTCTTCAACTTGATCTTATCTCAAGTGCTTTAGAGCGCAGTGGTTCCTTAACTATGGAAGTTCTGTCACAGTTAGGTAAACTTCTTGCACGAATTATTCATTTGTTCTGTTCTCAAAAATAACACAATTATCTCATCTTTATTCGGATATTTTAGACATTAAAAGAATTTTCTGGGCTTGTCATGTTATTGAAAATATTCACATCATTGATTCAACTGAGGTTGGATAGTTGCAAAAGGTGTTAGTGAAGTACTGAAATCATTTCCGAACTAGTAGGAATACTAGATTTTGTGGGTTGGGAGGTATTCTCATTCCTATACATGATAAGAATCACTAGTAGTCCATAATTAGAATATACAAGTTCCTAACAATCTCCGAATCCAAGTGACATGCTAAGTTAGTAACATACTTGCCATTCCAAGTATATAGTATTCCCAGAATATTATAAACCATTCCCAGAATATTATAAACCTTTGATGGCCCCTACATGTTGTGCCGTCCATATTATTGCACGATACACACTTCTATCTAATCTAATAAAAAAGACGCACAAAGAATGGGGATATGAGCACATGTCGATAGGAGTATCTCCAGATTCTAACTTCCTACCGTGCTCATATGCCCTTCATACAGTACTAGTCAGTTGTACGCTTTGTCCATGCCACTCAGTGCTGACTGGCACTGCCAGGATCTGAATCCTTGTCGGTAAGGTTCCTTAAGAAATATAGCATTATTGCAGTTTCCCTCTTCAGTTGATAATGAGGTCGACAGTTGAGAACTTGGAATGAAAGTACTATCACGAAACTTTGAATTAAAATACTAATACCATCTGATTTTGTGGCATGCAGGGTTATCAATTCATGCTACTATCAGAGACTTTGTGGAGATAGGTTTATTAGTGTGCTTCTGTGCAGTGCACAATCATGGGTTTGATATGCTATATTCACTCTCAAAAGTCCTAAAACATGCTCCTTATCCTCCTCTTGGATTTAGCATCTTGAAAGCTGGTTTGAATAAGTCGGTTCTTTTCTCAGTTTATGCCTCAGCAAGTTTCAGGGATGGTCAGTCTCTCAACTCTTCACATGGTACACCTCAACCCAAAACATTTTCCTGATGAAACGACCATGTCGCTTCTCTGCCCGCCCAAAGAGGACAACAGGAGAGAGAGAGAGAGAGAGAGAGAGAGAGAGAGAGAGAGAAAGAGGAGAGAAATACGAATCAGGGAGATGAAGAGAGGATGGGTCAAGGCGGAAGACTAGGGTTATAGGGAGAGGAGTTAGTTACGTTTTTGTGCGTGGAAGGGAGGGGGTATAAAGGTAATTTAGGAAAATCGTGTTGTTAAGATACAGGGTGCGCATCAGGAATATTCTAACGGTAAGTTGTTTGTTCGGTGGACCTAGTTCGCCACGTCACTGGCGGACCATAACTGTCAAAGGAACTTAGTTACAGATCAAGTACACTGAATTTGGACACTACTTATGTAGGCTACTACACACGGTTAGATCCAATGTAGCCGTGATACCTCATACCGATGTAGCATTGTTTTCAAGCCTTAATAAAATTTTTATCATGATTAAGGTTACCTAGTTAGTACAGCAATTTGGATACACGCGTGTAAAATAGCCTCTACTCTTGTGCTGTAATGATTCGAGAAGGTATGGTCACATCTCTCATATATATATATATAAATTAAGATTAAAAACCTTTTTTTTTTTCATGGAAGCTGATTAGATATTTTTCCTATTACCATTCTATCTTATGGATCAAATTTCTTATAAGATAAATCAGATATCGTAAATTAATGAAAAGTGTATCCCCACAATAAGGCTTGTGAATCAGAAAACAAGGAGTTTTAATAGAAGAATGCTGCGCTGTAACTAAAGAGATCTATAATATGTGATTAGCTAGTCCATGTAAAAAGGAGAGAGAAAAACAAAGACAAAACCGAAATAAAAACATCCGCATTTCACCCCCCTATGCACCCATTCATGCTCCCCTTACTCTAGCGACCCTCCCCAACCTACCACAAAAATTTACATCAATGAACCGTTCGCAATCTCAAACGAATATTTTATCCACAAAGAACGAAAGAGAAGACGCTTCAAAGCTCGTCATGCGAGTCGTCATCATCCGAGCCTCCTCCGGGCGCCCCACCGGACCGCTGATAAACCGCGGAAACAACGGGGTTGCACACGGCCTCCACCTCCTTAAGCTTCTCGTCGTAGTCCTCTTTCTCCGCGTTCTGGTTGTCGTCCAACCACTCCAGCGCGTCCTTAAGGGCGGCCTCCACCTTCTCCTTCTCTTCACTCTCGAGCTTGTCGGCGAGCTTGTCCTTGTCATTGATGGTGTTCTTCATGTTGTAGACGTAGGTTTCTAGCTGGTTGCGGGCGTCGATCTTCTCCTTCACCTTCCTGTCCTCCTCGGCAAACTCCTCCGCCTCCCGCACCATCCGCTCAATCTCCTCCTGGCTGAGCCGGCCCTTGTCGTTCGTGATCGTGATCTTTTCTGATTTTCCAGTGCCTTTGTCTTCGGCTTTAACATTCAGGATTCCATTGGCGTCGACCTCGAATGTCACTTCAATCTGAGGTGTGCCCCTGTTTTTTTCATAATATCAAATTTTGATTAGGTACATTCAATCAAAAATATTAATAGGTAAGTTAAGATATACAAAGATATCATGCCAGCATTTTTTTTGGAAGCAGGGGAGGGAACCAACCTAGGAGCTGGAGGAATTCCGGTAAGATCGAATTTTCCCAGCAATCTATTGTCCTTTGTGAGACTTCGTTCACCCTCGTAAACCTGTGTCAAACAATTAACTTCAATTGAGCATAACCTATTATGACGACAGATTATAAATTCATTCAATCCCATTAAGTGTCCTCGGAGTTTCACTTTCAAACAATCTAGTCTCTGAAGATTCATGTGCAATTAGTTGAGTTCTTCCGCTAGTCCGCCGTCCAAAAAAGATGGCCATGCCATTTCAGCATAAGCAGTAAAATGCATTGACATGGCTTTATTTATTCTCTTAAGGAGACATTCTAACAAACAGATGAACTTCATTGTTACACTACAAACTTTCAGGCCTGCATCATCATATATATATATATATATATATATAAGGATACTGATTGAAGGATGCAGCAAGTTGGATACTGATTGAAGAATGCTATTTTTACCTGAATGGAGACGGTAGTCTGCTGATCCTGATAGGTGGTGAAAACTTGCGACTTCTTTGTTGGGATCACAGTGTTCCTGGGAATCAGTTTGGTCATCACTCCACCGACGGTCTCGATCCCAAGGGTAAGAGGAGCAACATCCAGCAAGAGAATATCTGCATAAAAATCACATTGCAAAGAACCAGGAAGTTAGAGCTTTCCGCAGCTGAATTTCAGTTCTAATGGGATGATTGGCCTAAGCTTCCAAGCAGCTTCTCTACTCTTAAGTCAATTGACAGCGAAAAAAATTTGGGAGCTGGAGCCGGAAGGAGGCTGAAATGTACTACATTCAGAACCCAAACCAAAAGTTCCATTTCGAAGCTTCCGGTATTTTATTAAGAAGCTGTTGGTGCCTTTTTAAACAGCTATCCTCAACAAGTGCTTCGAGCTTCGTCCAGGCCAAACAGGTTATAAATGGTACGGAAAAGTACCTTTAGTTTCTTCGCCACCCTCGCCACTGAGGATGCCTCCCTGAACAGCTGCACCATAAGCAACCGCCTCATCCGGGTTCACTCCCTTATTCGGCTCCTTCCCATCAAAGAAGTCCTTGAGAAGCTGCTGAACCTTTGGAATCCTAGTACTGCCTCCGACGAGAACGATCTCATCAATTTGGTTTTTCTCCAATCCAGCGTCTTCCAAGGCCTTCTTCACTGGCCCCATTGTCTTCCTGAACAGGTCATTATTCAACTCCTCGAACCGGGCACGGGTCAGCGGCTCGGAGAAGTCCAGACCCTCATATAGGGACTCGATCTCTACCCGGACTTGGTGTTGATTGCTTAGAGCTCTCTTCGCACGCTCACATTCTCTTCTCAGTTTGCCGAGAGCCCTGTTGTCCTTACTGATGTCCTTTCCGTGCTTCTTCTTGATCAGTTTGATGAAGTATTCCATGATTCTGTGGTCAAAGTCCTCACCTGTGGAGAGAAAGAAAAGGAGATTATTGATCAATTAATTTGATTTCCTCTTACCAAATGCCAAAACTTGTAACTATGGTTAAGCAACAACAAAGTCTAAGCAGGAAAATATAAAGATAGATTACCTCCCAAATGAGTATCACCATTTGTTGCGAGGACCTCAAAAACTCCATTGTCGATTGTCAAGATGCTAACATCAAATGTACCGCCACCAAGGTCGAATACGAGAATGTTCTTCTCCCCTCCTTTCTTATCTAAACCATATGCAATTGCAGCAGCTGTAGGCTCGTTGATAATCCGAGCTACATTAAGACCAGCGATTATTCCGGCATCCTTAGTTGCCTGTCTCTGAGCATCATTGAAATATGCTGTGACACACAAAGAAGAATATGAGGAATAAGGCCATTATTGTAAAATATAGACATAAATGATAAGGTTGACTTAGTTTAGAAACTTACCAGGTACAGTGATGACCGCATCCTTGATTTTCTTTCCAAGGAATGCTTCGGCGGTCTCCTTCATCTTTGTTAGAATCATCGCGCTAATTTCTTCAGGACTGAAAACCTTGGTCTCCCCATCTTTAATTTTAACTTGAATGTATGGCTTACCGTCCTTGTTCACAATCTTATATGGAACAAGTTTGATATCCTTCTGTACCTCCTTATCATCAAACCTGCGAAATGTTCAAAATAGAGTTAATTTAAAGAACGGAGAGGAAAAGAAAACATGTAGAACAATTATGCTGATTAGAAAGCAAACTTACTTTCGCCCAATAAGCCTTTTGACATCAAAAATAGTCCTCTCCGCATTCAAAGCCGCCTGGTTCTTTGCGGCCTCACCGATTAACCTCTCGGTGTCGGTGAAAGCCACCCAAGATGGGGTGATCCGATTACCTTGGTCATTAGCGATGATCTCTACATGACCATTTTTGTAAACACCGACACAAGAGTAGGTCGTGCCCAAATCAATACCGATGACGGTTCCCAACTTGGTAGCTTCCTCTTTTGCAATTGAGAATGCAAATAAGCATCCTGCAAATATGCATTGAGAGTTAATACAGGATAAAGATCCAAAATGTTACATTGAAATTGTGAATTTTTTTTTTTTTTTTACTTATTTGTATGTAAGGCAAAGCATCTGCTACATTCAGAGAAAACCTTCCTCAAAACAATGATCGTCGCACAAATCAGGCCACATGAAAAAGTTTAAGAAATTCGATCAAAAGAATTCCAGCTTCAGTCGAGAAACAGACATTGCAAGATTGCTTTTATTATCCCAAAATTTTCTTGTTTTAGATCTCAGAGTAATAATTCGAGCCATTCTTACAGTCATACTACATATCTACAAGTCAGATTTTGGAAAAATTAATTAACAAAGCAACAAAAGTGATCACATGAAATTTTAAGTTCTAAGTCCTAACACTCATCAATACAACAAGTTTCGAAGCTTCATACATGGCAACCTTATTATCTATTATTGCTTAATTTCAGCTTCTCAACGCACGCAGAAACCAAAAGCACATCAACCAAATCAGAATTGAATTAAAAAAAATAATAACTAACTGACAAAAAATTAGGAAAGAAAAAAAACTCTAGTGATCAAATAAACAGAAGATTGCAAAATCTATGAGTTAAATCTCAAATTGAGCAAAAAATGTTCTCTAAACAATCTACTCTAACCATCCGCATTTGATTAAACTAACAATGGATCCAGCTACAGAATCAGAACTCGAAATTGGACAACCATTTACATCAACTAAGCTCTTAACGCATTTCGATCCTAGAAAACAAACATTTACACACAATTAAAATTGAAACGCATCCCTTGCAAATTTAGCCCTAATCCAAGCAATCACACCTCCACTGGGGAATCAAATCACAGCATACCTGTAAGAAGCAGCCCTAGTACGATCACGAAACCACGATTTCGCGACGATCGATCCATTTGAGCTCTCCTCTCCCCAAATCTCTCTCTCTCTCTCCCTCTCCCTCTCCCTCTTTAGCTTCGAGATGCTTCGATTTGAATTATATTTCTTAACACTACGAAAAAACACCCTCGAGTGGGTATTTATAGGAGGGGGTTTGGGCCCGAGCGATGCCGCGAACACGTAAACGGGTGCAATTCGACCACTCCGGGGGAGAGGGACATGTCACTGCGTATTACGTGGACCAATGAGAACTCGCCTTTCGTAGCTTCTAGCCAATAAGATTTCGCCCTTCGTTGGAGTAATGTTCACCGTCCGTTCGCCGGTTCTGATTATGTGGAAAGATCAGAACCGTCGAATGATTGTGGTTTGAGTCGGTCGCGGATGTTCCCGAATGTTCATTGGACCAAACCACAAGCCCTTGGGCCTTGGCCCATTAATGTTTTTTATTTTTTAAAAAACAAAACTTTCTTCTTTTTTTTTTTTATATTTTGTCCTGTGAAAGCCTTTAAAGTGCATTAATTTGAGGGCTCATTTAGTATTAAGGCCCATCTAATCTCAGTAGGAGAGTATGTAAGGCCTTTTTTTATTTTCATTTTCCAGTGGAATAACAAAAAATATATGCACAATTTAAAATTATGTACAGAAACAAGTAACTTATTTTCTTATCGTATGTTTTCACTGCACGTAAATAATCTCTCCACAAGCACAATCAGTAAATTGAGTCATTATTTACAAATTGAATATGCTTCTTTTCTTTTTTTTTTGAGAGAAAGGTAGCATGCTACCCGCTTCGTTTATTTCTTTTAGAAATAAACTTAGTTAGAAATATAAATAAACTAGGATTCGAACTTGTAATCTCGGATACCAACCACCAAACCCTTTGCTACTTGCGATAGGAACAGCCGGTCTAATTGAATATGCTTGCATTCGATAAAACTGGTTTTCTCTATTGATATGACTTTTTATTTATAATAGAATGATGTTATTAGCAAATCTGATTTTGTTATTAGCAAATTGGTTTTTTTTTTACTGACTAAATTTGATCTACATGAGCTTATGTGGTGACAAAAATTGAGCTAAAAAGAGTGATTAGATAGCTTAGACCAAGACTATTGAGTGGAAACATTAGAGAACTATTCACCTGGTATAAATAAATATAAATAAATATGCTAAATAAGATATTTATACATATAAATGTATTAAAAAAAATAAAGTACAGGAGCATCTCCCTACAAATGTATTTTTGTTCCAAAATAAGGTATTGGTCTCTATATTTCCATTCCTTTTCCTTTAAGGAAAAGGAAAAAATAAAAATATATAATTTCTATCAATTATATCAATGTCAATGAACACGAAAACAGCTGCACGATGTTATGTGCTCCTGATAATATTTGTAGAAATTAAGAGGTATTTATTTGGATTTGAGTGTTAATTGAAATAGGATAAAGTACTTGCAATTTCTTTTTAACTCTTTATTTGGTTAACCATTTGCAGTTATGCTAATGTCCAAAACAGTATGGGTACTCTTTTTTCTTTTTGTATATATTATAGATTAGGCAGAAGAATATGGGTGAGCAAAAGAGAAAAAATAAAAAAGAGAAAAGTTATCTTGTTGTTTAAAAGATGGGGTGAAAAGTAGAAATTGTTGAATATAAATATTAAAAATATTATTTTTTTAATAATTTAAGTTTATAGTTAAAAAATGATAATTTTACATAATTTCACATGATATCAGAATAGAAAATTCTATGTTTGAATATGGTTAGTGAATAAAAAAAAAAAGGTTAGAATTAAACCAAGGATTTTTAACAATTAAACTTTGGTTTTCCGCTTTTATGGCTATATTAACTTGCCATGAAGATCTTAACAATTTATCACTTTTAAAATTTGTACTCAGGGCATGCTTAATTGGTCATAACTCATTGAGTTGATCCTGATGGGGGCCACTCGAAAAAGAAAAAAAAAGAAAAGTGGGAACGGTTTCAATATGAAACCATTCCATCTACCGTGGTTTCAATATAAAACCATTCCATCTACCGTCCATCACATAAATAGGACGGCAAATGAGACAGTCTCATATTAAGAACCATCCCCACCAGATTGTAGAGTCTCACATTGCGAACCTTATTAACATCATGTTTAAACTAAACCATGATTTGGTGAGGCCATCTTGTTCGGTACAATTCGCATCCAAATCGGCCAATTAGCGATTATAGTTGGATAAAGATGTTAGGAGCATTTAGATTTGATTAATTTCATTTGGCATTTCCGCATCACTTCTTTTGTGTGTGTTGTTAGATTAAACCACAAAGTTCCCGCCACAATCATGCTGTTCAATGTTCACATCTTGCGTATGTTGATACCTCTCAATTTTTGTCTCCTCTGTTTTTTATTGTATGGCGCGATTCATTTGAGTTCTCTTTAAATATAGCTGTTGAGTAACCAGTAACCGCAGATTATGCGGTAAATAGCCGACGATAGAAAAAACAGAGGCTAATGGCAACAATGGCAGGAGTAGGAAGAGGAAGAAGAAGAAGAAGAAGAAGAATGAATCGGTTGCGAATGATCGGGCGGCAGAGCAGGGGGCAAGGGGCAAGCTCTCCTGAGCTCGTTGAAGCGGTCGAGGTCGAAACTGCGCGCCCGCATCAGGCGCTTCTGCTTCGCGGAGAAGCGGCTCTCGAAGAAGCCCTCGAAGGAGGGGTCCCTCGACGTCCGCAGGAAGAAGGCGTATCCGGCCATGAAGTAGACCGAGGTCACGTAGAAGCAGATCGGCTCCATCACGTCCCAGGAAAGCTCCCAGAACGTGAGCCTCATGAACCCCGCCGTTTGCACGACGAGGAAACCGAGCCCGGCCCACAGCTCTCTCCGCACCTGGGCGGCCGCGATCCGGTCTATCTCCGCCTTCGTCGCCTCCATCGCCCTGAGCTCCTCCCGCCGCGGGTCGTTCCGGTAGTTCCGGTTGGGCGTCGGTAGGGGTACGACGTTCTCAATTGCTTTGATCACCTGAAGGGGGGAACTTTTTACTATACGGTGCTTGTTCTATTACAAGCAATATATATGTATATGCCGAAATAAGCATTACTTTTTTATTTTTTAAAAGAGGTGTCACAATTTGCGGAAAAATGGCATGGCACGTAACATGTTGGAATTAAGGGCATAAAAATTAAGAGCCCAAACTGGGTAAGCATCCGTTACTGGTGTTTTACCCTTGAACGCCTCTACAACTAAAAATAAAAAATAAAAAATAAAAAAAAACACAAATCAACAGCAAAGTGCAAAGTGACGTGCAGTTCAAGTTTTTAAACATGCATTCGTTTTCTAGACGATCTGAGTGTTTTCAGGAGAACGCACTAGAAACAACTTCCCCAATTTCGGGAGAGCTTAGCGAATGCTCTTTTTGGGGCAAATAATTGTGCAATAATTAGTTATTAGATAAGACGCTTCTAATTAAGTGCACGCTACCTCAAAGAAAGCTGGCATAAATTAATGATTTGATGAAAACAACAAACTTGAGGATTGCAAGTCAAATTGAGCTTGTTTTGTGTGACCCAAATAGAATGGGAAATTAAAAACAAAAACATTATTATGTCCATTACCGTTCTCAGCGCGTACCACGTGTTACACGCCGAATTTCATCATGCACGTGTACGAAAATATTAAAGGGAAGAAAAAGTAATATCTATACATGCACATTTTAGTTATCTTGATAAACCATTTCAAGAAGAAAAGTATTATTTTCTTCGCAGGGGTTACCAATCAAAGGCTCCCATAATTAGCAAGATACATTTGAAAAAAAAAAAAAAAAAAAAAAACTCTATTTTTTTTCCTTTTCTATTTTTCCNTTTACTACCTCATTAAAATATAATAGGCTATATTAAAAAATAAAATTATATGAGGAAGCGAAAAAGAAATATGTACTCTCTTTTTTTCCCTTCTCAAACCATAATAATTGAATATTAAATGAAGAAGAGGAAAGAGAATATTTTTCTCTCTTCTCATCTGGGTTGAAGGAAAATAAAAGGAAATTAGTTAGTGGTTGATATTTTTATTAGGAAAAACAGGAAAAAAAAAATCAATTTTTCATCACCTTCCACAAAAAAAAAAAAAGAAAAGGAAATCTATTTATAACGTGGAATTTTCACCTTTGCATCTAAATCACTCACTTTGTTTCTTCTACGTTTTCTTTTTTTCCTTTTAACACCGAGCTAATAATGCTTATTTGAGAAACCAGTTTAACCAAATTCTCTTGTTTTCTATGACAAAACAAATTATTAGAAACAGCAAAATATTCCTGAAATCTGAAAAGTTAGGCCAAGTTCGGTATCATATTTGTTTAGTATTTTTTTTTAATAAAATTTTGCATATCAAAAAAATATAAAAGTTGAAGGTCGATTACGTGCAATGCTTTTATTTAAAGTTTTTACCCGATAACGAAAAAGAAAAACTTGATAGTATTCTTTTTTTTCGCTGTAAAATTTTTTTAAGCAAATTAATTGTGGAGGCCTTAAAATTGGGGGCTATTTCCTCCCAATTTTGAAACTCAAAATTTTTTTAATACAATATTTATGTAAATGAAGAAAAATATAATATATATGTAACTAAAAAAAATAATAAGATAATATAATTAAGTGAAAATTATAACATATTGAGAACTTTTTTTAGCATTTTTTTTTTAAAAAAACGAGTTAAGGGGAAAAAAAATGGAAGAGGAAACTCCAATCTTTCACTAGGGGGTTCTGCTGCGAATGCTACCAATTCAATCACGTGTGTGTTTCCTTAAAACTGTTTTAGACACCTTCCTCTATTTCCCTGTGTGAGAACATGCAAAACAAACAGGTCCGAAGAGAAATGTATCAGATCTCGCCCATTTTTCCAAGATCAAAACAACAACAAAAACAAGAAGTGTGAAACCCTAATGGGAATCGAATCGAATCCAAAATCACCAGAGTAGTAGGAGAAAAGGAAACGAGAGGGGGGGAGGAGAGGAGGAGGAGGGATATGATGATGATGATGATCGTACCAGTTCGGGTCTGAGGAAGACCGAGTCGCCGAGCACGATCACGGATCCCGACTCGTCGAGGGACCGCGCGATCCCCAGCCCTAGCTCGGAGCTAGAGGCGTCGCAGCAGACGCGGAGGAACTCGGCGTAGGGGACGACGCTCCCCGGGATCGCCCTCAGCCTCGCCCTCGCCGCCTCCATCTGCGCCGCCCTGAGCACCTTCCTCGCCTCCTCCACCGTGACCCCCCTCTCCTCCTCCGCCGCCGGCGCGATCTGCGGCGGAGGCGGGGCGAGGCCGTCGAGGCGGATCCGGCCGGGGCTGAGGCCGCGGATGCGCTCGGCGAGGCGATCGCCGGAGGGGAGGAAGGGGGCGCGGTCGGGGGGGAGCGCGGGCTCGAAGATCGGGCGCTTCTGAAGGAAGCGACGGACGATCCCGGGCTCGTCGGCCGCCCCGGGGAGGAGGTGTCGGCGGCGGTTCCCCTCCGCCGCCGTAGGCGATCGGATCTGCGAGACAGGGGAGCAGATCCTCGCGATGCGGGAGAGGCGTTGGGCTAGCGTTTTACGAAGCAGCGCCATAGATATCGAGATCGAGATCGAGGTGCAGCAATGGCGTTCTAGGGTTTTCGAGGTGGTGGGAGAGGAGTAGAGCGATGGATGCGGAGAATTGGGAGGAGGAAGAAGCGTAGGGGGTTTTTATAGTCGGGGGCCAAAGAGACGAGACGACTCGTGAACGCGAATCGGAGGAGGAATTAATTGAGCGAATGAATCTCTCGTTCCATTATCTCACACCCCGTTTCCCTTCCTCCTACTGGCCCAGCGGGGAATCTAATTCAATTTACTCCGAATATGCTCACCACTAAAATAGGGAAACTTCAAATACCCCTGTAGTTTCGTATTTTCTCACTTTAATATTCTGTGATTTAAAGTATATTAAATTAATATCTTGTAATTTTGTACTTTCTCATTTTACTACTATGTGGTTTCAAGTGTATCAAGTTAGTACTCTGTGGTTTCATTTTTGTATCAAATTAGTATTCTGTGGTTTTAATTTTATCTTTTTATTATCCATTTCGAAATATATAATTTAACGAAATATTAAACCACAGAGTATTAAAGTTAGAAAGTGCGAAACCATAGGGTATTAACTTGATACACTGGAAACCACAGAGTACTAAAGTGAGAAAGTGCGAAACCACAAGGTACTAACTTGATACACTTTAAACCACATGATACTAAAATGAGAAAGTGCAAAACCACATTGAGAGTATTTGAAGTTTTCCCAAATAAATATTACTAAAATAAATTTATCATCTAAATCTACATATTCAAACTTATTATTGAATACTAATTTTATTGCTAATTATATTTTAAGCCAATTTAAACAATCTGCAATATTTTAAACTTCAGACAGTGAGCTACAAATCAGCTGAATTTCAGACGATTATAAAACTTGTATTTCCATGCTTCAATTCATCAATATCTTAAAATATCATTCTAAAATAAAAAGTTTTAGCCTCCAAAAATAGGAAAACTAAATTTCGTTAACTATATAGTTACTAAATTTCCTAAAATTGATGCGGCTAAACTTATCTTGATATTAATATATGAATTCATTTAATCTAGTCATTGTCCACTAATTGAATTTGGCCGCATTTCTTATCTAGTAGATAAGTTATTTATATCATTTTTTTGTACTCTTGATTCCGCGTATTGATGCCAAAGGAAACTAAAAATTAATGACTTGAAAAATAACACTAGATAGTTGGTAATTTTAACAAAATTAAATAAGCTTTTTATTCATTGTCGACGGAAGTATTATGGATTTTCTGCGTACGGAATCATTCATCATCTTATCGGTCTTACCGATTCAAATATTATAAAAGCTTAAAAATATTATTAATAGAATCAGTAAAATTAGTAAGATAAGAAAATCAAATAATAATAAAATAACCATTTTCATGTTAAAAAGGAGGCTATTCTTTTTCTCTAATTCAGATTAACGAGTACTTGTTCTAAATCATCTGAACCTTTTACAACACTCGGTTCTAAATTATGAGGTTTGAGTCTTAGAATTACAAAAATATAAATAAATCTCATATTTAAAATAAAATTAAAATTTTTCAATAAATTAATTATTATTATTATTATTATTTTGTTAAATAATTAATGAGGTAGTTCAAAACGCAAAGTAAAGTGGCGAACCCCAACACAGCTGGAGCAGTAGCAGTAGATTCGCACGGTTACGGCGACAACGGGGGTAAAAATACGACCCTACACGTGTCAACATCATAGGCAAGGTTCTTTATTTTATTTTATTTTATTTTATTTTATTTTTCCGACCTTTTTTGAGGGACAAAATATCGCGATTCGAAATACTCGTTGCGAATACGACGAGAAATTAATTTCTTTTTTTTTTTTGTTTTTGTGACTCATCAAATTGCCTCATCAGAGTATAGTTGTCGCCTTAATCCATTAGAAGCAAAATAAATAAATAGATAAAAAAATAATAAATGCAACGCAACGCTTGCGTGGATAGCCAAACCTATAATGCGGCGAATAAAAAAAATAAAAAAAAATTATCCGAGACGATACGATATATTATGTATATCACACGAGAAATAAGTAAAATTGTAGAAAATTCTCTCACTTCTTATAGAACAATTTTAATTATGCCCTTCTTTACTTTTTATTTTTTTAAAAAAAATTTAAATATAACTCCTATAACTTCGCACTTTTTTACTTTGATATCCTATCGTTTAAAGTGTATTAATTTAATACCTCATTGTATTATTTTTCTCTTTTTATTATTCTTTTCACTAATTTTTTTCGTTAAATCAGTAACAAAGTTAAAACTAAAAAATTAAAGTGAATATTCAATAACTCTAAATAGAGTATCTAAAATTTTTTATATATAATTTAACAAAATGTTAACGAAAGAGCTGACGAAAAGAGAAAAAAAATAATCACAGCGTACTAAATTAATACACTTTAAACCATACGATATTAAAGTAAAAAAATACGAAACCACTGGGGTGATATTTGAAATTTGCGCTTGTTTTTTGGTTTTGAATAGAGAGTGTTACTATTGTTGCATGTAAAATACAAATTTTTTGTTAATTCGCCTTTGTAGTCCATGAATTGTAATATTTAAAAACAACTTTTTTTTTTTGAAGTTTAAAATATTGTCATTTTCTCTCGATTTACTTGTAGCGAAAAATTTAAAAATTATCAGAATAATAATAATAATGATAATTTTGCTAAAGTTAATTAGTTTTAATATTTATCTAACTAATAAGATATCTAAATTTTGATTAATACATACACTTATTTAGGGGGCCTGGTGTTGTGTGGGGAGGCGAGAAATCACGGGAACCGTCGGATGGGGATCCAACGGCCCACACGAGCCGCTTGTCCACCGTGGGGCCACGTGTACGGCGGGGGTGGGATAATGTCTCCCCCACGTAGCTCCTCCCCCCTAACTCGCGAATTAGGGTTTTGAGGGGGGAGGAGGAGAATGCATGTGAACTTAAAAAAATTTGGCCGTTAACGGTCGTGGCGCGAAAGAATATGTGTGGCTACTCCTCGCCCTTGCCCCCGCATAATTCCCACGCCTCTCCCGGTTGCGACCGTTCAAAAATGTTTTATGCGACCGACGCGTGGGCCCCACCACCCGCATGGGCGTTAGGGGGGGGGGAGGAGCAGGTTATATCTAGTGCTGGGTGTAACCGTTACATGTGAAAGGTCCCGCATACACACTGTCGTATGGTAATTCGTTTCCCCCTCGCACACGTTTTCGGAAGCAAAGCATTTTACATCTGAGTTGCTGTGGCACGTGCAAAAGAGGGTTGTGGAAGTTTTTGCCTGGACCCGGTCCACTGTATATATCGACGGTGGACCGAATATATTGTCCCATCTCTATTTTCAAACTTCAATATAAGCCAATCCTTTTGCAACCTTTTTATTTATTTATTTATTTTTTACAAAATTAGTTTTTTAAATAATATAATATATAAGCTAATTCTAAGCTCATTCTATTATATGCAATATACTAAAAATCAATTTCAGTATCTATTTCAATTAGTGTGGTTCCTCCCCTTATAGTTTTTGAGCGAAAATTATACAAGACCCGTATTTTGAGGCAATTTTTCTGTAGTTGAGTTTTATCTTAAGATATTTTAAGATTCATGCAAAATAAAATCTGAAGATTGAAAAAGATGCGTTTGTAAAAATACATACCATAGAAAAAAAAAAAAAAAAGACTCTCAACTCAGAATAGGTTAAATATATTTTCAACAAAATTTACTATGTAAATAATGCAAAATTGGCCGTTAAAATTTGATTGCTCGAAAAATATAAAGAATATGATGTTGTACCGACCACACCGTACATGCGCGCGCACATATTTTTTGTGCAGAAGGTTGAAAATTTGTTGCTTTCGCTTTCGAAGTCATGTGCACATAATCAAATCAAATTGAATCTATGGAATATGAAACTTAGTCCCCTAACCAGTGATTATTTTGCTTCATTTGAAACTACCTGAAGAAAACATTAAAAGTGAAAAAATATAAAATAAAATGAGTGGCTCAAATTATAGTTGCGTAGGTGCACGTGAATGGGTGTGTTCCAGGTTTTGACACTGGGCTTAACCTTTTTCTTTTTTTTAATTTTTTAGTGGTGAGTGATTGGAGGTAAAGTGAACGTTCGTACCCTTCACATGTGAATTGTGAACTCAAACCAATTAATAGGTCGGTAAAACAAATTGTAAGCCATTTGAAATTTTTTTTTTTAGCTCTAGTGTGTAAAATTTCGGAAAAACTTTAAAAATCCTTCATGTGGTTTCGTAGTTTTCCACTTTATTCCCCTATGATTTAAAATGTATCAAATTGCCCCCTGTGATTTTATTTTTATCTTTTCGGTAGCTTTTTCGTTAATATTTTATTAAATTATATACAAAAAACTTCAGTTACCCATCTAAATTTATCAAATATTCACTTTAGTACCCTTTAATTTTAACTTTATCATTGATTTAAGAAAAAAAAAATGAAATTGATAAGAAAAAGAGAAAAAAAAAAACCAGGGGGGGGGGTCAAATTGATACATTTTAAATCATAGGAAGGCAAAGTGAAAAACTACGAAACCACAAAGGAGGTTTTTGAAGTTTTTCCTAAAATTTTTCTATAAATGGAGGCACATACACTGCCTAAATATACCACGATTTATATATTATTATGTGAAATTAATATTTTGTCTACGATGTCTACAAAAATATGTTGCATATTTTATTTTGAATTCAAATTTTTTTAGTTCCCATATGCTTTGGTAGGAAATGAGTCCTCCCCTACCAAAGCATTATCTTATATTTAAAATATTTAACATGTGAAATACATGTAAGATACTGAACTTGTATATATATACTATATGATTTATTAGAAACAAACCTAATGTTATGGTCTAAGCGATTAGGTAGCATGCATAGCCTGTCGGAAGAAGCAAGGTTTTTTTTTTTTTTAGAAAAAAATGCTACTGGCCTTGGTAAAGAAGGATTCAGGAGTTTCCAAAGTTTTTGATATGATTTCCGTAGCAGCTACAAAGATTTGAGTTTTTTAATTCTGTTATCTAGTGTGTTTCGATTTCTTTTTTTGAGAAAAAGGTAGCACGCGACCCGCTTCATTCATTCAAAATATGAACTTAGCTACATGGTGAGACAACAAGGCCTTTAAAGAGATGAAAAGCTGAACAAAGACGAAAAAAAAAAAAAATTCAGTGTTTCTCCATAGGGCGAAGATTCCCCCACAGGGACGTCAGCTGTTTAACCTTATAGCAACTACGGATTGGATCAGTCTGATTCCTCCTAAAGATCACACAATTCCTAGTCTCCCAAATAACCCACCAACAGGCAATTAGTCCAGCTAAACAATTGCTCATGGACTGAGACCCCATCCTTCCACTCCGTCTGTCCCAAATCATATGCACATCTTCGGCCAAATCTCCTACTAGGACATCCTCCAATGACATCACCATAAGAAATTTGAAGAATACACATTGAGAAAAAAGGTGGTCTACTGTTTCCATATCAGACCCACACAGCACACAATTCGTATTGCCTATCCATTCCCTTTTTAATAAATTATCTACAGTAAGAGGTCTTTTCTTGCGGACGAGGCAACAGAATACTTTAACTTTTAATGGTATGCAGAGCTTCCAAATTTTGCAGGTCCGTTCATCCTTCGTCCCCCCGTCACGCATAGTGTGTTTCGATTACAGTTCGCATTACAGGGTCAAAAACGTTATTAGTATATGCTACTAAACTGGAGTCTCGATCAGTCTACCTAAGCTTAAACCTAGAGTAACACTCTTTGCAACTTGTGCAAGCGAAAATTTACTTCTCTCCCTCGCGTCAATCACCACTGTTGTCACTAGAAAAACTTCGATAAAGTTTATTAAACAATTATTAAGTTGTACAAGCTTTGCAATAAAATGGATTCAAACCTATCCATATGTCAGAAAAAAAAAAAAAAAGGAAAAAGAATGTTAAATAGATCCAATTTTTGAGGCCATCCATTAACTAATCCAATAAAAATACACCTTAGAAACATAATATATGTGTATGATTCTCTCAAAAGCACCAAAATCAAAGACACGGGGGCATCAAGTAACATGTTCTGAGAATAATAATATGATGGAATGTCTAATAATACAACCAAGAATGTCTAATAATACAACCAAGAATGTATACTTTTTTTTTTTAAAAAAAAAGTATAATTATGTCAAATCTGGCCACCACATTATGGGCCTAGTTAGTTAATTTGCAAATTATTCGCGAATTATTGAAAATATGAATAAAAACTTATAATTTTTATTTTTAAATATAAATTATCTTATATTTTATACTTTATAACGAATCCGTTTTTTAACCCGAATTTCTCAACGAATTTAAACATTAGAAAACGAATTTTATGCGTATTATTATATCCGTACCGAATTTTTGCCGAACGGAATTAACTAACTATGATTATGGGACAATCTTATCCAACTACGTGTTTAGCTATCAATGAGTTAAATTTTAAATTTGGCATGCTGAGTAAGTAATGTTTAAAATAATAAATCGTCAATTAGCTAACACGATATAAAAATTGGTTTATTAATTATACTCGTCCTTGATTGTCAATCCATTTAATTTCAAGCGTTATTAATAAGATAAATTCATCTTTTACTGGTACTACCAATGAATTACATTTGCTATCATGAAACTTTAGTTAGGGAATTACTTTGATTCTTATGCACATAGACTTATATCTAAAGTAGGGTTAGGTATAACAGATCACTTAGTTTATATGTAAAAGTTTAAAATTTTCATACATAGGCAGTCTAAAATGTATGAAAATAAAGTTTTTTTTTTTTTTTTTTTTTTTTTTTTTTATAGAGATAGATAACATGCTATCTGCTTCGTTTATTTCATTTAGAAATAAACTTAGCTAGAAATATGAATCAATTATGATTCAAACTTGGGACCTCAGATATCAACCACCAAGCCCTTTGCTACATGCGTTAGGGACGGTCGGTGTATGAAAATAAAGTTAGTGCGTGACGAAAAAGGTGCTAGAGATCGAGCTTCCCAGAGAGTGCGGAGAGCGAAAATTGGGACACACTAGGGTTAATTACACCGTTGGTCTCTAAATTTTTGATTTTATTATAATTACATCCCAGCAGTTAAAAAAATTGTTAAAATTAACGAAATCGCCACGTCAGTGCCTATTTAGCATTCTTTTGCATGTTAATTTTGGTCCCTAAACTTTGCATGTTTTTTACTTTAGTCGCCAAAAATAAAATTTCAAAATTTTAAATTTAAGTTTAAAAATAATATTAAAGTTAAAATTTTAAACTAACGAGAAACTAGAATTTTGAATTTGAATTTAAAGCTGAATTAAAGTTTTGAATTAGAATTCAAATTTTAAATTTGAATTCTAAATCGAATCTAAATTTTGAATTCAAACTTAAAATTTTGATTTTGATTTTGATATTTTAATTTGGTCTCCATCCTATCTGCTGACACAGCGCCTCCGTGGCGCTGACACAACGCCTCCGTAGCGCTGACACGCGTCTTCGTAGCGCTGACTTAGTGCTGACATGATATTTTTCGTTAATTTTAACAACTTTCTGACAGCTAAGACTTAATTGTAATAAAATTAAGAGATCAAACACTTAATTGCCAAAAAAAAAAAAAAGGGAATCAAATTAAAAAATGATATAAAAGTTGGAAATCAATGGTCTAATTAACCCAACGAGTGTATTACTAGGAGGAGAAAGAGACACTACCACTAAATAGTGTAAGCAGTACAAATATTAATGGTGGACAAAAAAAATTAACACCACCACCACCACCACCACCACCACAAACACCAACAACAACAACAACAAGTTCAAATCTAGTTGATTCATATTCAGCTAAGTTTATTTTTAAATAAAATAAACAAAACGAATTTCGTACTACTTATCTCTCTAAAAAAAAAAAAAAAAAAAAAAAAAACAACAACAACAACAACAATAACAATAATAACAACAACAGCAACCAAAAAGAGGAATTTGGTCCAAAACGTACCACTGGGGATGGGAAACGTGTGTTGATGCGAACATGCGGATCGTTTTAGTGTTCGTGTCAGCAGGCACTCGGGTCTGGTCTGGTCGGAGTTGGCCACGCCCCAAGATTTCCTCCGTAGGGATCGAACCTTCTTGATGCTTCCTGAATGCCTGCGGAGAATTTTTGCGTACGGGACGTTCTGTCGAACTATTTACCTATCTAGCCTCTTTACAAAAAAATATTTCCTATCTAACCTCCTTTTGAAAAATATTTCCCATCTAGCCTCATTTTCAAAGATTAGAGAAAAAAAAAGAAATTAATTTCTTTAATATATATTAAGGGGTTAAGTGAAGAAGATTATCTTTTTCTCTCTCATCTCCTATTAATTTTTATATCAAAATAATCTTAATCCCATTCGGCCTATAAATTTCATGTTTTAATGTATTAAAACCTAAAATACGAGAAATCCAAATAGCTTTGGATCAGAACTATTATAATCAACTCCTTCCGAACCATGCATAATATTTTTATCAAAATATAAAAAGATTAGAATTGGTTGATGCGCCATGTGAAAATTTTCTATTTTGAAATAAATTGATATGAGATAAATTATACACAAAAATTAGAGAGTGAGAAGGGATCTCGGGAAAGGAGAGAGAAAAAGGTAATCTCCCCCACTTAACCCTTTAATATATATTAAAGGTAGAAAATGAGGCTAGATGCGGAATATTTTTCAAAAGAAGGCTAGATAGGGAATATTTTTTTGTAAAGAGGCTAGATAGGTAAATAGTTCCGTTCTGTCTGCCCAACATCTGCAGACTGCAGCTGCATGAAGTTAAATATTCGAAGACGGAGGAATCGGAATTTCTGTACTCGGAACTGTAGAAAATATGCTCTACGCCGTGCGTGGCGAAATTGTTTGGATCCCTCGGCGAACGTTTCGGATCAACACTCGATCATATCGTGCGTATTACATTTATCGGTCTTCGAAGGCACGCAGAGAACATGATAGAGTAGGTTCGCTGAATCTTCTAAACTCGACAAAGCCATTATGAAAATAAGCTGCTTAAGTTTAATTTCAATCAACTAAGTCAAAACAGGATTTATTTGTGCAAAAAATTTATATGAAAAGTTGCCCGTAAGTGCACTATCTTGATTTTATTTTATTTTTTCCTAAAAAAGAGACAAGTGGCAAATCAAATTCCTGAATTACAACCAAGAAAAAATAGTGAATGTTAGAAAAGATTTCTTTTTTTTTTTTAAAAAAAAAAGAAGCTTAGTTTATTTTGGATTCGATGGTGAATGCTGTATGATTCAGCAATTTCATCATAAAGTAATCTAGTCCCATTCGTCAAAAAGTTATAGGACACTATTCCCATTCCAATTGTTTTGGTGCTTTACAAAATTCAAAGCTAAATATATTTGAGAGCAAAGTCAATTACATCATCACCAAGTGATCTTAACACACACACACACACACACTCTCTCTCTCTCTCTCTCTCTCTCTCTCTCTCTCTTTGGAAAGTTAATGCTTATTAGGTTAACTTTAGTGACCTTTTAATGTTCCACAACAAATATGCACCATAGAAGAAAGAAGACACTTCTTTGTGAAAGCATGGGCACAATTCACCTAATCTAATCTACTATGGAAGAGACAAAGTTGTTTGACTAAGCTCTTTTTTTTCGTTTTTTTTTTTTCCTTCTTAATTTAAATTTGTTTTTCTTTTCTTTATTTTAACTATTGATCTTTGTTTCTTTTATAGTACATGTCTTACAGAATTCAAAATAAGAATCTCATGCTGTAATACTATATCAAATAATGTGATACAATTAATTTGTATATTTGACACTGATTGATGCATATATTTTGTACAATAGTTCGCCTCTAACATATTCTAGTGAATTAAATGTGATTTATTTGACCACATGTTTCGCAACTTTTGTAACAAGCAAGTAATTACTAATTGGACAGTGAACATTTTAATTGGTGCTATGGAACTTAATCTGAAGAAAAAGTAGATGTATTTGGTAGTCCATAAGTTGGCTTATGCGTCGATCATCGGATCGATCGCTTGCATATTTTATTCTAGATAGTTTTAAGTTACATAAATCGAAATTAGAGGGATGAATCATTGGATGATCAAGAATATTAAATTTTGATCTTCAAATTTTCATAAGAGATTAGAAAGGTGACACCATTAGTTGAACAATTAGGAGTCTTTGATCAATGGATTATGTAAAGTTAGAAAGTAAGAAAATATTTTCCTTTATCTTAACATCTTTTCTTATTCTTTACCTACAAAAGTAAATAAGCTAACTACTTTTCCTCTTAAGACCTCTGCATCTTTTTTTGCTGAGTTTGGCTTGGGTAAAGATCATACTACTAACCAATTAAAAATTAAAAATTCAAGCTCAATCCTTTGTCATTTATGTCATCTGTATTGAAAATCTAATCTACTTCACCATTCAAGCCACTATTTGTTTTATTTAAAAATGAATGAATGATTAAGTGCTTGATAGTTGGTATCCAAGTTCTTTGCATTTTTAACCGAGCTTATTTTTAAAAAATAAATGAAACAGATAACATGTTATTTTTTTTCTTAAAAAAAATAATGACTGTAACTGAATCTTTATTTATATTTTATTAGTGTGTTCTTCATTTAAACTACTCTTATTGAAACCATAGTAAGCATCAACCAAGAGGAGAGAGAGAGAGAGAGAGAGAGAGAGTCACACAAAAGTTAAGGAGCACACCTTCCAAACATCCATTAGTACTAGGAAAGCATGACCACTTCTTTTTATGTAAGAGGATTATCTAGTCACCATGTATGTCCATCTAGGTGCCAAGTAGATCCACACATCAAGAATTAAGGAAAGATCCACTATGAAGAGTTGAAGACACCACTCTCTAAGCAACTAAGAACAAAAAAGAAAAGAGATCCCCAAAATATTGAGACAAAAAAAAAACCCTAAAGGACCCTTTTCCATTGATTCATTGCATCAATTTGGATATCTTCCTTGGCCTTGGTGCCTAACCATTCCTGCTTTTGTAACAGCTTTTGTTTTTGAGAGAGAGAATTCAAATCATTTGCAACAAAATTTTTTTAAAAAAATGTTTAGAGCTTCTAACTAGTGTGGATTTTGGAAGGGTAGTGATATGCTCATCGTCATCTTGAAGTAGATGCGAATAGAATTAAGACAGCGAAAACTATGTCATAAGAAAGTTTATGTAAATTCTGGGGCTTTATCCTCCGCACACTGACAGAAGAAAACAATCACTTTGGTGCAAAACTGAAAAATTGTGATTTGGAGCTATTAATTTATTTGCATTTTACTATTTTACAATCTTATTTATAGTACTTAACTATTCCGTGATTATTATTGTATTGTGCTATGTCAAATGTTGTGATAAACTTAGAATACACATGGATTCTGAGTTCACTGAGATGCATTTATATTACAATTGTACCAAAATTAAGATAACATTGGAGAATTACTCCAATCATATAATAATGGCGCATTTCGCCATTGGAGCAGTGATATATTAAAGTAATTGAGAGTGATTAGAGAAATATCCATTAACTAAAGCTGCTGAACCACTCTTTATCAAACCAAAATTGGAGATCTACTGTGAATTGAGTTACTCGAAGAAGCACAAATAAAAGTTTCTTTTCCATTTATGTTGCTCCAAAAGTTTTTGGTGCTTTCAAAGACAAAATTATAAATTGGGCTTCTGTTGGAGCTGAAAAGTTTTCACAACAGTAAAAGCACCAAACTTTTTATTTCCTAAATAACACAGTAATCCATTTGAAACTCTAATTTGAAGTTTTTAATTCTGATGTAACTAAAAGCTATTTGAAAAAGATAATAAAAAGAACATGCTTTTTCGAATAGTTCTAATCAACAACATCTACAGCTGTATTATTGAGCCAGTAATTTGATCTTTATTCATGTTCAATAATCTTCTACATTATGGATCTCTATCATTTTCTTAAACTCTCATTTTCTTAGTTCACATAAACTCACTATGTACTTTTAATGGCTCCTTACAGCAATTGAAGCAATTGAGAGATACATAAAACTTATAATTTATCATGTAAAATACAAACAAGCTACATAAACAAACATACCTAGCTCTTAATAACAATAGTGCACAAAAGGAGACGAAAGGATACAGAAGATGCGGGCCGGGCGGGATTCGAGAAAACTTACTTAATCGTGAAAACTTTGGACGAGCTAGGCTATTTGAATCTCATGCCGCACAAGACGCCTGCAGCTTGGCGAGCAAAGTAAGAGAGGATTATGTTGGCACCGGCTCGTCTGATACAGAGCAGCGATTCCATCATGGCCTTCTCCTCGTCGATCATTTTGAATACCGCGCTAGCCTTGATCGAAGCGTACTCTCCAGAAACCTAAATACAAGTAGAAACAGGTTTTGCGGGTAATTAGAAACACTGAGAAGCAAATTTACTCACATACAAACCAGTTTCAGAATTCAGAATTTTACACCAGTAAATCATAATATGAGAAAGCCAACACCGACTAACTGTGTGTGGAAAAACTCAGCCATTTCATATGGCTTGCACATGTAAATGAAATCAAGAGAGAACCACCACAATTACAACAAAAATGAATTATATAGAACCAATAAAGGAATCGAATACATGCAGCGAAATTTGTGTTCGTTAAACATTTGTATAGCTACTTAACAGATGCAAACTTCTCTGTGAACGGCAACCAGGAGAAAGAAAAGTTTAATTTTAAGCGAAAATTTTTACCTGATACGCCGCGATTGGTAGAGAAGAATTGTCTCGAAGAAGACGCACGATATCCAAGTACGGCAATGCTGGTTTCACCTATCGCACAGCAGCACATTACTTGCAAACCAAAAGCCACAAAAAAGTGGCCCCTAAATTAAGAAAGAAAAAAGACAGTTTATATGGAAAAAAAATTCACCAGAAGAATATCTGCGCCTTCAACCTCATCTGTTTCAGCTTCTACAAGAGCTTCTCTGTAGTTGGCTGGGTCCATCTGGTAACTTTCATCAAAGAAGCAAGATAAACACTTAGTATTGGGGCGACTACATATCTCAATATAATCAAATTCATAACATCAATAGTAATGGTCATACGTCTTCTTGTCTCCAAATCGTGGATTTGAATCAAGAGCTTCTCGGAAAGGGCCATAGAATGCACTTGCATATCTGCCCCAAAAAGAATTAATGTAAGATTAGAATTAATAAAATTTGCGGTATAAGACATAATGGACACATAATAAGGTACCTACTTTGCAGTATAAGACATAATGGAGACATCATGGAAACCTTCAGCATCAAGGGCCGCACGAATCGCGCCCACACGGCCATCCATCATGTCGCTCGGACTAACAACATCAGCACCAGCACGGGCCTATTTGGTAGTACAGACATATTTTTTAAAAAATTGTGAATTAGTCGGCGTGTCAAAATCGCTCATAATGCTATACAAATCTGGATTGTCCAGAATACCTGACTAACTGCTTGTTTGCAAAGTTGATGGACTGTTTCATCATTCATTATGACTCCTGCGAAAACATAAAAGAAGAATCCAATTAGAAGTTGCATGGTATTATCTTTCGCAATATCAATTCACTTGTAATATTCGAATTGCTTAGCCCATGAATCAAATTGTCGTATCATATTGCTCGATCCACAAATTGTATGATTTTGACAACTATGATTAAAACCACTAATTCCCATTACACCACTTGGAGAAAGTAAGTGCAGAAAGAATGAAAAGAGCAAAATATCAAAACACGGGCAAAAAATAATAAGAGAAATTCTAAGGACTAATAATAACATGAGAATGGATATTTCAGACTCTATTTCAACCAAAAATTAAAATCTCAAGCTTAAAAATTACTCACCATCTTCTCTTACAATACCATCGTGCCCATCAGAGGAATAGGGATCCAATGCAACATCAGTGTAAATAGCCTAGGATAACAGAAAATTTCATTAGGAAATTATTTTGGAGTGGAGAACCATACACAAAACGGACCGCATGACTCACAATGTCAGGGTACTTGTCCTTGAGTAGACGAATAGCTCGAGGGACCAGGCCATTATCATTAAATGCCTCATCTCCTGTTTGTGACTAAATGAACAGAGAAGAAAAAGAATATATAACACTTCAACATCAAGAATATATATAAAACAAGAAAGAATCCGAAAGTGAAAAAACCTTCAAAGCATCAGGAATTTTCGGAAAGAGCACAAAACTTTTAACGCCAACATCTTGCGCCTTGTAAACCTGCATAGAAAGAGTGGTTCGGTATATGCAATTGCAAATTGTTCACATTGATTGAGAACAACAGCTTGAAAGATTCCTTGTTTATTTAGAACTTTTAAGAAACGTTGATAACTACCGTAGTATACCGGCTGAAAATCTTACTTTGTGATCATTTCCGTAAGCGCTAGCATTCATATGTTGTTGGATAGCGCACCAGTAACTACGCAATCCTTTTATTAGTAAAAAAACTAAAAGAGGTTAAAGTCCACGTATGATCACCTCATCTAGAAGGCCATGGCGCCATCCCAACCGAAAACATCCAGGCATTGCTCCAATAGGAACATCTTCTTCACCTACAAGTACCATGGATTGAGAAGCTAAGTCCAAATTGGCTATTTTAAGAAAATTAAACCCTGTGAAAACAGAAGATAAAAATATTGAAACACATTAGCTATCAACCTTCATGAATAAACAGCGGAAGGACAAGATTTGCGGGCGACAGATTCGTTTCTTGGAAAGAAGCTCTAAGTGCCGGTGACTTTCGGTTACGACGCGGGCGCCTAGGAAGCAACTGGAACAAAGAGGGAATTAAGAAATCGATGCAATTATACTAAAATTGTAGAATACGAAATGCTGTAAAATGCTCTAAAATGTACGCTAAACACGTAATTTCAAAAACAAGGAACTTCAAACATACAAGCGGTTTAACAAGCGGGGTTCCTTCGGGGCCCGACGGCCTATAGAGTGGCGGAGGATCAGGGAAGTTGCCGGCCACAGCCGCTGCCTCGCATTCCTCAATGGTTCGGCCGGAAGTCTTAACCGATGTCTCTTGCTCATTGCTTGCTCTAATGACCATCGACGAATTGGCCTTCGCTCTCCGTACAAAAGAAACACAACTTTGCGGAGATATCGGCCTCAACCCGACATAGCTATGATCATTTCCTACTCTTATAAGTTGAACATTTGCGGTAGAGAATGAGATTGTAGAAGCCATGACCTGTACCCTATTCCCCAAATGCCTTGAAAAAAAAACAAAAAAGTTATATTTTGCTAATTATTTAGACAAACATATTTATAATAACAACTTTAGGTAAAAAAAAATCCACTTCATGGTTAAGCTCATCCAGCTAATAAATTATTAAAATGCCCAAAATAAGTGCTTAAAAAGACGAATTTTCTATTTTTTTCCTCTAGAACACAAATTTTTTTGCTGATTTGATAGACCCACAAAATGTTGCGATTTTTCGGCTTCCTAATCAAACCCAACAACGGATTTTTACCAAATCCGGGCATTTTTGTGAAATTTCCAACCATTCTCGCATAAACGAAAGATCCTTTCAAGAGAACAAAACAACACAAAGATCTTAAATTGGAAGGAGGAGAGAAGAGAGAGAAAGAGTTTACCTTGGAGAAGAAGAAGAAGCAGGTGAAGTCCCTTATCTCTCTTTTGATCTCCTCTATTATAAGAAGATGCAGATCGAGTCCAACAACATCACGTGACTCGTCGTACACGTGCCGATCACGTGCCGGACCGGGCTGGACCGGACCAGGCCGGGCCGGATGTCGTTTCGAACCGGACGAGTAAATCCAAAAGGGCTCTGGTCTAAAGTGGTCGGACCGGGCTACCCAATGTAGGTTTTATTGGGTCGGGTTGAGCAGATCCGATCTTAAAACTCGATCCGATCTTAAAACTCAAAAAAAAAAAAAAAAAAAAATTTTGAGGATTTGATTTGGCAGGTGTAAAACTAAACCGATTTATTCGATGTAATTCATCGACCTAAAACTCTTTAACTTCAGTGCAGGTCCACCAGCGACGTGTCGAAATCAACTTCTTGAACAACTCCTCTACTATAGAAATCACAAACATACGCATTTTAAGCTTATGAGTTAGATTCTGGAAACAGAAAAGCATCAGAACACAAAATTTCCAGTAATTTTTCTCCAATTCTCATTTCCATTCCAGGACAAGGTTCAACAGAAACAATTAAAGTTACATATTACTCTGGGATAATTTAATCCACGCAAGTTCAGCCACAACCCATCATTTAGTAGTTTAACATGTATAAGCATCATTAATTGAGTTAGACAACCTGAGTTTTGAATACAAAGAGCATCTGACAGATTTTTCTCTTTAACTGCTTTTCCATTGAAAACCCCCGAATTTCCAGCTACGACGGGCCTCGTATTGTTGCAATACTGGATCGAACGAAATGCCAAGGTTTTCGGAGTTTTACTGCAGAAAATAAGATTTTTGGGTGTACTCAACTTTTGTTCTCTTCAAACTCAACATCTGTCGAACTTTTCCCCTCGAGAATTCTAGCTGTTTGTTCATCCTCCTCAATCCCATCATTCCTCATTCTCTCAAGCAGGTCGGAGAGCGGTTTACCGGCACTTAAATAAATCCTCAACAAATAATTGTAAACATCTGTCGTTAAGGGTACTAAGCGCTTCAACAACCTCACGAGCTCCTCTGCTGCTTCAACATCCTGCTGTTCCAAGAAGTGATTCAAGCTTTCAATCGCATTCCTAGGATTCGGCTTCCATCCAATTTGGCCCGCCACGAGTGCTCTCTTTGTCATCTCTACTCCCTTGGAGATCTGCCCATCCTTAAAGTACCCACTTGCCATTCGGTCCCACGTATTGGCAAAAGGCGTTTTACCATTCTCGACGGCTTCACTCACCAGAGCTTCTGCTTTTCCCAAAAGCCCTTTTGCGCAATAAGCTCCAATCAGCAAATTCGGGACCCGGAAATCATAGAAGCTGAATTTTGATTCCCACTCCTTTAAGATTGTCTCCGCAGCTTCTATATCGTCCATCTTCTTAAGTAACAGACTGATCATGCACATATACATAGAATTGGACGCCCTCTCACGTAATTTATAGGTATTCCAAATGCGGTATAATTCGTTTTTATTTCCAATATCAGCACATACGGAGAGCAAGTATCCAAATGCAACTTGACCCTTATTTTTAGGTATTAGCTTCTCTGATTCCCTGAGCGCTACCAAAGCTTTGTCTGGTAACCCAGCGTTTATGAAACCTGTCGCAGCAACTGCATAAATGTGCCAGTTAACTAAATTCTTCTGGTTTTTAATCCTTTCAAACATGTTTTCTATTCCTTGAATATCAGCAGCACTAGCATATGCTTCGATTAGAATGTCGTAACTGAATACGTCAGGAATAACACCCTTCTCCTCCATAGACTGGAATATGGAATGAACTTTGTCAGGCTGTCCCATGTTGCAATAGAGCTTCATTAGTGCACTATAAGCATATGATGTGACCATATTCAATTCCTTCATCCTCTCAAAGAGGGCTTCTGCTTTCTCGACAGCTTTCTCTTCTGCGTAGCAGCGGAGGAGAGCACCGTAGGGCTGATAGACTTTTAGTTGTTGGGGCAAGTTATTAAAATAAGTCTCAGCATTCTCAAGGCCATGAACTTTACTGATCAACTCGAGCCGGTATGCAGCGTCACCAGGTGATATGGGAAAATACCTCCGATCACTCATCCACATAGATATCTGAAGCATTCATTAATTTTAATATCAGGTCACAGAAGAATTAAACGTTAGCACTATAAACTTAACAGTGTCTAGTAAACAAGCATAATAGAACAATTCAACAAAGCTTTCCTTTCTTAATATGGGTTTATCTTATAGAAAAAAGCTATTGGCAAACACAACTTCCTTTTATTACATATAGCAAACTGATATGATAGCAGTCGAACCATTGTTATCTTCTTCGTCTCCTGTTTTTAACACTTGAAGTTCGTTCATGTGCTTGATGTCAAGCATTTAACCAAAGAGTTTCAAAAAAAATATTATACTTCGACCATAGTTTTCCCATGATAAAGATGTTTACGAAAGCCGAGAGTGCGGATACTTTTGGCATTATCATTATAAAGGAAGTACGTGACCTGTCATAAGGTCCTTATAAGTAACACCTCTGAGCTTGTACATGCTATATGCAATATGTGTAACAGCACGAATATGTCTATCACAACTCACAAGCCATCTGACACTATTTTGAAACATCAGTAAATGCACTAGTCGAAGAAATAGTGCTTGTCAACATACAAAAAGTGGAAGATTAAGCACCATCTTCAATTATTCTATCAGGTGTTTTCTAAAATTTAGCCTTTTCGAACGCTATTTGTATGCTGATTTTGTGCAAAAGTAAATAACTTTCCTAGGTTGTGAAGTAGGATAAATTGTCTTCTAATCTCTCAGCACAAAAAACCAAGTTGGTCATTTCAATCGACTACACTCAAACTCGTTAATTAACACTATTTTTGGGCCATTTCCTGCAAGATTGATCTTCTTGTAACATGGTCTTCAAAATTCGAAGAATTCGTGGTTCAGTTCCCTACATCCACCATTAAATGGCCTCAATGCTCATCCTTTCTCTATTCCATTACTTCTCCTCTCAATGAACGAGGCATAGTCCACATGATATCCAACACAGGTGTAAGCGGAGACATTAACACAAACCATACCATTTAACGAAATCAAAAGAAAGTTTAACATAGAGAGAAGGAGAGGGACCTCGAGGGCGTGAGAGTATCGCCTCATCGTCTTCATCTTCTTGACAATGGATTGGAGATCCCCCTTACCCACGGCGTTTCCCTCTTCGACCCACCTCTCGAGTACGGGGACGATGGGGAGCCTAGGGTTCGCGACCATGACCACCCGGTTGTAGAGGGAGTCATGCAGGGGCGGGGCCCGTGACGACACCTCCGTCGCCGTCGAGAGAGAAACCCTAGTCGTAGCTATGGATCGGAGGAGCCTGAGAAGGAGAGGACCTCCATTGCGGGGGCGGAGGAGCTCCATGCTCCTACGGTGTGTTGAGGTCCCCAACAATGGCGAGGGTTTTGATCCTTCGACTAAGGACGAGGGAGGGGTTAAGGGCTTAAACCCTATTTGGGCCGTAATATGAAATTACTGGCCCACAATCCAGCCCAAAAAGAAATTCTAAATCTTATTTATGGGCCAGCCCATAAACTTTTCCATTTTTACAAATTAGCCCTTCGTCCCAACTTCTAAAACCCTCACAAAATCCCGAACTTCTCGTCGTCGTCGTCGTCGTCGTTGTTGCGGCTCCGCCATGGGCTCAGCGCTCTTCTCCGTCGCGAATCGCCTCCGAAGCGCCCTCCGATTCCGCCATTGGAGCAGCTCCTATTGCACGAAGCGAGCTCCTCCGCGCCCCAGCCTCCAATCCACGATCTGGCCGTTGGGGCACCCCAGCATCAGCCTCGTCCCGGAGATCGAACGGTGGATCGACAAGGGCAACTCCGCGCGCCCCGTCGAGCTCCAGAACGTGGTGAGGGAGCTCCGGAAACGGCGCCGGTTCAAACAAGCGCTCGAGGTTCGTATCGAATTCATGCCGTAAAGGTGTTTGCTTTATTTCCTCTGCGAAAAAAGTTCATCGATTTAGAAGTTTGGTTTACTAACCGTGCACGATATTGGTTAGTATGAAACCAATGCCTTAAAGGTGTTTGCTTTATCCCGTTCATGAAGAGTTCTCCATATATGTTGCTGAATCAGTGAAAGATGGAGTTATCGGCGGCATTGATTCACACCCTGTTTGGGGGATTGATTTGGATGGAATTACACATCATAATTTAGTTAAATTTCTGGAAATTTTATTTAGTAATTGTGTTCGATATTGGTTAAGGAGATTCGACTAATTGTGTTAAGTAGTGTGGAGTAAGAATTTGCATTAGGCGGTGAAAGTTTGCGTAAGTTGATCGTAATTGGTCCATTGTGATATAAACTTTTTAATCACTTGTAAAATGAGATTCTTGTGTAAATTTTGATCTAATATAAATTTAAAAAGAAAAATAATAAGATCATTGAAGGATGGTCTTTTGCTTTCTTGTTTCCTTCTTTCATGTTCATTCAACAATATCTCTGGTGTTTCATAGATTGCTTTACACTCTTGCGGAAACAGGTCTCTGAGTGGATGAAGAACAAGAGCAAAATAACATTCATGCCGAGCGACCATGCTGTACAGCTCGATTTAATCGGCGAAGTTCATGGATCGGCATCTGCCGAGACCTACTTTAATAGCTTGGACGAAAAGAACAAAACCGAGAAAACCTACGGCGCCCTTTTGAACTGTTACGTGAGAGAGCGCCAAATAGAGAAATCCTTATCTCACATGAAGAAGATGAAAGAAATGGGTTTAGCATTCTCCCCCCTTCCTTACAACGACATCATGTGTCTCTACACGAACACAGGGCAACACGAAAAGGTCCCGTCGGTGCTCGCCGAAATGAAGAACAATGGAGTCTATCCCGACAATTTTAGCTACCGAATATGCATAAATTCTTACGGGACAAGGTCGGATATATATGGAATGGAGAAGGTTCTAGAGGAGATGGAACATCAGCCGCAAATTGTGGTCGATTGGAACACGTATGCGGTGGTTGCGAGCATCTATATAAAAGCGGAGCTTGTGGAAAAAGCTGTTTCTGCGCTAAAGAAAGCAGAGGAGAAGCTTGACAAACGGCACGGCCCTGGCTATAACCATCTGATTTCTCTGTACGGCCATCTAGAGAATAAGTCGGAGATGCGGAGATTATGGGATCTTCAAAAGGAGAACTGCAAGAAGTATATCAATCGAGATTACACGACGATGCTCGGGGGGCTTGTGAAGCTCGGGGAGCTAGAAGAAGCCGAAGCTTTGCTGAAGGAGTGGGAGAGTAGCGGCAATGCATTAGACTTTCGCGTCCCCAATGTTCTTCTTACCGGGTACAGGCATAAAGGGCTTTTAGAGAAAGCCGAGGCTCTTCTTGATGACTTTGTGAAGAAAGGAAAGACGCCCCCTTCGAGTAGTTGGGGGATCGTGGCCACGGGTTACGCGGAGAAAGGGGAGATAGAGAAGGCGCATGAGTTGATGAAGAACGCGCTTTGCGTTTATGTCCCTAACACTGGGTGGGGGCCAAATGCTGCTATAGTTAAAAGTATACTAAATCATCTCAGCGAACAAGGCGATCTCAAGGAGGTTGAGACTTTTATTGGTTTGTTGAGAATTGCGGTGCCCATGGATAGGGAGATGTATCACACATTGATCAGGGCCCGCACGCGAGCGGGGAGAGAAGTTGATGATCTTCTGAAGAGTATGAAAGATGATGGTATAGAGGAAAATAAAGAAACTAAAGAGATTTTGAGTTTAAAATCTTAATGTATTCCCTTGGGTTCATATTTCTAGTCATGTTTCGGTACTAATGGGGAACTGGTGGAAAAATGTCTCTCCTTTTCCTTTTTGCTTTGCATTCATGATGAAAATTTTCACCAAGTAATCTTTGAATAGGATGGAAGAGGAATTTCATAATCTTTCCTGTTGGGAATAGATCTAGATCTTATTAAAAAAGAGCAATTAAAGTATGATCATTACAAGTACCGCTACGGTTCCCTTAAATATATTATTAGTACGACAATACATCAGCAATCTATAAGAGCAATATTACCCACAACATTTCCCAATTATCATAATAGAATTTCCATGTACAAAACATTACCAAGGAGTGGAAATTGATACGAGTAAAAAGATAAGGCAATTACAAAATGTAATGATAGAGAAGAGAACTTCTGGTATAGAGTAAAGAAATAAAAGTCACCCAATTCAATATCACAGTGAGTTCCTAGGCAGAGATTTAACACTGAAATGAACAGAAACCAACTCAGTATCGTAACTACAAATGATTTATCAATTGATATGCCAATTACGACTCAGAAAGCAAAACATTACAAACGGCCAAAAAAAAGGGATTTTTCAGAAGTCGCATTCATCACCAGCAGTTAAAGTCTATTATGACATGAGAACTAAGAGGAATGTAACTCTCAAGAAAGCATCACTTAAATGTAGCAATTTGGAGGACCCAGTCCCACTCAAAGTAAGAATCCTGAACACATTAACATAGTCTAACTCAGATCGAACACTTATGCTATAGAGAGAACACTGTTCCATAGTTCATTATTTTGATGCCGATAAATATGCTAGTTACTCAGAGAGGGTGGATTTGAGCTCACCGCTATTAAGCAGTTCCAGCACGATATCACAGCCCCCTATGAGCTCACCTTTGTAGTAAAGTTGGGGATAGGTCGGCCAGTTAGAAAATGTCTTCAAACCCTGCCGCACTTCATCGTCCGACAGTATGTCAAACGAACCGAAGCTAATCCCTTCCTGCCTCAAAGCATTAACCACCTTCGAGCTGAAGCCGCAGCGGGGCGCATCCGGCGTCCCCTTCATGAAAAGGGTAACCTCTGATGAGTTGATCAAACTTTTAATACGGTCCTCTAGTGTTTCTTTCGGAGCAATCCCTTTCTCGGCAAAAATCTTTTTCAGTTCCCCGCTTTTATGCATCTCCAGTACAATATCTGACCCCCCAATAAGTTCTCCTTTCACATAGAGTTGAGGATAGCTAGGCCAGTTGGAGAACACCTTTAGTCCCCGCCTCACTTCATCATCTGTAAGGATGTCGAAGGTCTGAAAAGGGACTTTTTCTTGCTTGAGAATTTCGACGACTTTGTTACTAAACCCACATTTGGGTTCTTCAGCAGTCCCCTTCATAAACACCATGACAGGACTCGAATTAATCAGGGTTTCAAGGCGTGATGCCAATGTAGCACTTAGGCCCGTGGAGTCTGAATCCCCTTTTGATTCTTGAGATTGAATAGGAATATCATTTTCTTTAAATACATCTTTCAATTCGCCGCTTTCATGCATAGCAACTACAATATCACAGCCACCGATAAGCTCGCCCTTGCAAAAGAGCTGTGGGAAAGTTGGCCAGTTGGAGAACTTCTTCATCCCTTCACGGACTTCATTATCTGAGAGTATATCAAAGCTACCGAACTGAACTCCTTCCTCCTCCAGAATTTCGACAACTTTACGACTGAACCTGCATTTTGGTTGCTCGGGATTTCCTTTCATGAAAAGGAAAACAGGGTGCGAGTTCACAAGCTGTTGTAGCCGCTCCTTCAATGAATCGCTGAGGTCGGACCTTGGGCTTACGGTTTGAGAAGAACCGTTTTGCTTGGCGAGCTCTTGAACTTTTTCAATCACTGCAGGGCCAGCAGCGACCCCAAGGCTGGCGGGAGCAGCACACTCAGCTAGGTTAGCGGGTCCAGCAACTTTTGCAACTTTGTTAGCCAAACTGGCTGGGTCTGCACCTTCCAGGGTATCAACAATTTTACCATCCTGAAAATGGCAATGAATGTCAGTGTAGTCTGAACGAAACAACTGCATGAGAATTATCTCCTTAGTTTGGACCATATAACACCACAGTTTTAGAGACTGACTCCATTAATTTATTCTGAGCTCAAATACATTAATTTTTAGCTTCTTTCATAGTTCCATCTTACTCCCGGTACTATCAATTGAATGGAGTATAGCAAGCTAGAAACTGAAAAGCAGAATGAAATTATGGAGAAATTTAATTTCATCAAAGTACCAAGGTAAACGAAATGCATTTGCATGAGATAAAGATTTAGGAATATCTAAGATCCACAAATGCTATCCAAGATTCTTTACCTCGTAAATGTCTGTGAATAAATTAAATCTTAATTTTACTCAAAATCAATCTTCGGAAGTTTTATATAGATAATAATATGGTCACAAGGCTAACAGGAGAGATGCATTTATAAAGAAAAATAAAAAATAAAACAGGCACCTAGAAGTTCAATCAAACTTCCAACAACTCTAGATTACAAGTCACTATAGTTTAGTCTTAGAGAATATAAGGCTAGCAGATTTTGTCGACAGCATTCGACAATAACTTACTTTACAAATGCTGGGCAGATGATGGATGTTTTGGCTAACATACAACTAAGTAATGCTCTAACTTCCACACACTGACTGAGTCAATCTCTCTGTGTAACATACTCAATTTGTTGTTATCAGAGGGGGCCATGAGAAAATAGTCTTTCAAGCTTTCAAGCTATTAAGTCATGAGACTAATTCAAAACATTATATCAGGTCAAAAAAGTGATATTTCCTGACAAGCGTGCATGGGTTATTTCCTGCACCAAATTTTGCAATACAAACTATCATATCAGCAATTTAGAGTGCTAAGAGAAGTGCATACCATGAATCATCTACATGAAGCAAATTGACTTCCCTTAGCCAAATATACAAGCATTCTTACCTAAACTCATATTAACAAAATTACTTAGGAATCATTATTCAGAAAAGTTATGACAAACCAACAGAACAATAACATTTAGAAAAATATCTAGCTCAATAACACAGTTTGTCAATTTATAGACTCAGAAATACTTATTTAAGGTAACAAAGAAAGTGAGTAGATAGCCGCAGGAAATCTTATTACACACAAATTACAAGTAAGATGATCCACCAACCTTGCAAAAAGCAAAATAAGGCACTGCTGAAACTGCATAAGCCTCTGATATTTCAGGCTGTTCTTCTGCTTCCACCTGATAAGTGATTGATGTCAAGCAGAAGCTGTTATTAAACAATAAATGTATATATATCGAACAAGAGCTAAATATCTGAAATGCAGTCAGACCAAAATTTCTAGATCAGATAATATTACCATCATAGATTACAGTGAATATTCTATACACATGAAAATACCTTCGACGGGTGGATATGATACCATAATCAGGAACCTTACGCTCAGCAGGGGCATGTGTGTGCACGCGCACATGCACATCAACGAGTATGCTAAGGACATATGTCGGGCATAATCTTTGGATACTGAATCTCAAAAAACGTAATATTACTTCATCCAATAACAGAGTAAAAAGTGAGACTCTTTGCAGAGACAACTCTAGGTCCTATAATAATTCCTTCTGATTTCGCATAATAGTAGACCTAGCATTCGGATAACAAACAAAAGGCCAACCCACAAATACTTGTAATAGTGCTCAGTTTCTACCACCCAATAAAAGAACCTTAATTCTCCCACCACATAAAAATCAAAACAAGAGCACCAAACCCTTTCACATAATCCATCAAATTAGAATCTTCCAACAAATCAAGAGACAATCGGATACAAAAAGAGGGATTCCAGTTCCTTTCCTCAACCACTTAACCCCAAACCCTAAAGGACAAAAAGACAAAACCCTAAACCACGATTAATCCAGACGCATCGAACATCCAATCAGCCAAAGTTAGGAGCTTCCTAGAGTGGAAGAGAAACCAAACATAAAGTCGATCAAAACTAGAATCTTTACACAAGTCAAAAGATGAACGGATTATTTAAAAAAAAAAAACAAGTTCCTTTCACCGACCAAATAACCATAAAACCTAGACCCACAGCTCGGAGAACAAAACCCTAAACCCCAGCCAATCTATCGGCATCGAGCACCACATCGGCCGAGGCTAGTATCATTCGAGAGAGCAACATAAACAGCACAAAGAGGGGAAAGGGTAGTACCCGGAAGAATCGGGCGTGGGGGAAATCGGTGGCGAGGTGGGCGAAGACCTGGTCCATCGGCTTCGAGGCCTCGCACCACGACGCCCAGAAGTGGAGGATCACCGGGGAGGCTCCATTGACGGCCTCGTCGAGCTCCGCCTTCGACTTGATGTCCTTCACCGCCGAATCCATGGCGGAGGAGAGAGAGTAGAAGAGGAGAGGTCGCAGGATTTGGGGAAGGAGACGAGGAGAGAGGAGAGGAGTAAATGGTTTTGGGCTTTTTCGCTTTTTAAATTTGGGCCTCAAAAAGCCGTGATCCTTTTGGTAACGAGTGGGCTTTATGCTCGATGTCGAAAGCGATTCGCCCGGGGAATCGGTGGACCGAGTCTACCACGTGGACCGTACGCCGCGCTTTCTTTAAATTATTAAAAAATATATGGGGGAGGGGGTTTACTCAGGTCTAGTGAGTGCTTATTTACCACGCTTGGTCCACTCGATCTAACACTCGTAATATGCCCACACATAATAATTTGAGTGGTTCCGAGAGACGAATAGAAGAACCTTTCATTCATGGTATATATATGCTCGGGTATTGGGAGAATGATCCCCCAACCATTGTTTATGTACCTGTCCCTGTCCAAAAAAGAAAAGAAAAAGAACTAAAAGATAATGAGAAAAAAAAAAAACATTAAGAGATGATTAATTTCCTCATTTCTCAAAAAGAAGAAAAAACTAGTGTTTGCAGTGTTGGCTATTTGGTCTCTTTGTGTATCCTACCAGAGAATCAACCACAGGTCAGATGAGTTCCTGATTTTGCATATGAGATAATGTTTCCAGATGCATCCCCATGATGGACAATTCTTGAACACAAATTTCTAAAACGAACAATTTCATATGATCCACGTTACACCTTTGTCACAGTTGCTCATAAAACTATAGTTCATGAAAGATTAAAACCACATACTTAGACACGAGAATAAACGAGCGTGATTCTTTTCGAAGTAGCCTGTAAGTTCAAGCACTGCATAGAACTGGAATATACATGGTTACATAAAGTAGCAGATCACTGGGTCAACATACAGCTACATACATGACTAATGACTGTGAAATGCAAATCAGAAACCATAGAAATTACTACATAAGCCAGGCAACTAACGCCGGCTCTTTTCTACGACTTTCAGTGTCATTCATGCAGACTTATTTACAACTACCCTAAGAAATCTACAACATGCTAACACTCATACATCGGAGGCCTTCTCGACAAGCAGCGTCATTCATCAGCCCGATAAAAATGAAGCAACTTTAGGGGCATAACCTTTTCCTACACCACAATGGAAAATACAGTTAACCAGTTGTAAAAAGAATCACTTCTTGATAAGCACAAACAAAAGAGTGTCACTGAATGAACCTGTGCATTTTCCTCGGATTCATGAGGAAAATAAAGTCCAGTGGAGCATTTTTGAAGGACTTCAGGGTTCTTCATCCATGCCTTGTGTGCCTCAAGGGCTTTGAGCTTATATAGAAACATCTGATGTGAAAAGATGATGTAGCAATGGTAAGCGTCCGCATCAATCACAAGGAAAAGAACTTTCCCAAAAAATAATGTTAGGCCTAAATAAGAATATCAGTTATACTGCAGCACAAACCTCAGAGAGAGAAACAGTTGGCTTCTCTAATTCTTGTCCTTCGATATGGATGCCCGTACCCTGACATTCTGGACATAATATAGACGAGATCTTATTTCTAAGAGCTGTTCTTGCCTTCCTTCCCCGAATGCTTTTTATGCTATTGGATTGATCAACCAACAGCTCATACTCACAAAGAAGGATCCAATGTACAAGGCAGGAAGCATGGAATAGATGAAAAGCCTGGATATGTTAAAGTGAAAGCCATCACATTGTGCCATCTAACTTTACAAATAAGAATGAAAATAAAATAAATTTTGAAATTGAAATTTATGGAGCATTTGGCAGTGCTTTTGTTTTCAGTCAAGTTCTACATGGTTAAAGGCACTCATGAACGAGCTTCCTTTTGGTTTGTTTGCACACACCCACCAAAAGAAAGAAGCAAAAGGGGGGAAAAAGTTTGCTACTACATTTTCCCTTTCCCTAATGTTGTCAAACAAATCTAAGAAAACACATAAGAGTTTACAAACAGTTCAGAACAGAAGGTCATCGCTAGGTGCCTTCAATCAAATAGAACTAAGAAGAAAGTAAATGATGACAGATATCCAATTAGCATGTCCTTCGAATTACTCACCCCATTTGTATTTCTACTGCTGCAAGCTAGATTTCCGGTCTTGCAATTCAACAAGGTCGCAACATCCTTTCCTGGAAGAATCGGTTGCCCACAGATATCACAAGCTCTCTCAGAACAAAGACGCTTCTGCTTCCTCAACTCTTTCCTAGCAGATTTGCTGGACAGACGCGCTATTTGCAGATGGCTAGAAGAATCAGCAGAACAGCCATCAGGACCAGAACCGTTTTCAGAGGGAGAATTGCTACTACTATTGTGTTCTGAGGAATTTTCATGATCTGAAAATGACTTCTTCCTTTTCTTCCCCCAGTGCCCCAAGTCATCAATCATAAAGAAAGAGCTGGGAGATAGAGGAGGGTCTTGATCACCTGGACCCCACTTTCTACCCAAATCATATGTGTAAACAAAGTTCACTATAGCAAAATCACATTGGTGAGAGTCCTTCATCTCCTCTGATCCATCAGAAGCCTCTTGTCCAGACCACGCGCACCATATCTTAGTAACCTTATCCTTAGCTTCAATGTTTTCATTGATTTTATATGCAACATTTCCAATCCCCAAAAACCTGACCCTCAGATTAGAAACAACCTCCTTAAGCAAGACACCAGGAATAATGAGACAACCACCATTTCCAGAACTTTTATGCCCATTTACGGCTATTGTAGGTTTTTTATGGCCATTACTGCAGTGATTATCACCATTCCCATTAGTGGTCACTTTGTTAACATTGCTACTAATACCAAAAGGACGATCTTGCGACTTTAAATCATCTCTAAGCCTTGATGTTACTTCGTTTTCATTATCAACAGTTTCACTACGGACAACCAAAGCTTTCTTTTGAGAATCCAGAGCTAATAACAGTAAATCTTTCTCACGGATATTATTAAAGAACAGAACACCATCATTAAAAGGCCAAGGAACAGGACCAAAGAGAGTAACTTTGGCAGCGGCATACCTTCGAGCATGAAGATTTCCCTTAAGATGATCAAACAACACGGTGTCGCTGTAGCATGGAGTAAGGCAAATGGTGCAGAAAAAGATTATGCGCTTGCCTGCGTGTCTTAGCTCCACATACGTATGCCCCTTAAGCCGCACATCACGGAGAGTCGTCTTTGCCGCGACCTCTCTCAAATCAACTGGCCCTACTTTCCTGATAGCCAATTCCTTTCCCACCATGATACAAAATGTTACCTACCCCGAATTCTTGAATTTCCTCTCAAAGCCCTCTGTTTAAAAACAGATAAACCCTAAAAGAACGATACTGCAAATTTAACCTTCAAGAAACCCTAGATTTAGAATTCCAACCAGTTTCGTGCACAAATTATTCAACATCCAAAGCAAAACGGTGGTATTCGTTCTTTTCCTGCCATAGGAGGAGATAAAAACCTTATAAATCGCCCAAGAGCCCCAAAACTATCCCCAATTATGCGATTTCCTTCAAGTGGAAGAAGAAAGGAACAAGTTTTGTGCCGCAGAAACCCTAGAAACGCCAAGAACCAACAAAGATTCCTCCTTTCAACAGTAATTAACAGCGATGCAAAGAGAAGAACCTCTAAAATCGCAACTCCGAAGAGCCGAAACCCTAGTACTGGAAGGCTTGCCGCTGCAGCGGACAACACGGGTTGCATATCGATTGCCCTCGCTGCTTCGTCGTCGGAACCACATCTCCAGCGTCGGAAAGCGCGAGATCTGCGCGGGATTCGGCGATCTCCATGGCCATCTCCATTGGATCTCAGAGGAGCTTCTGACAGCGGGAGAGAAGGGGAAAAAGAGAGCGCGCGCAACCAGGGCTCCCAACGCGATCGATCGAGGTCGAACACTTCCACACGAGAAGAAGAAGAGGAAGAGGAAGAGGAAGGGGGGAGATGCTCCTAGGGTTTGGGGAGATTCGGAAGCGATTCCTCGCGTTTCCTAAAGAGAGAGAGAGCGTCGAGGGAGACGAAGAGAGCGGTGTGAGTGGATAAGTGTTGTACTCGTCTCAACTCTAGAGAGAGAAAATCCCGCACGGTTGTCTCGGGGAGTGCGCACGCGGACAGGCGATATCCACCGTCCAATACTCCATCATTCGATCGTGGCCGCCTACTTTTTGACGGTGGTGATTCACTCTGTGTTGCTTGGACGGTGGATTCTGTTCCCACATGAGGCTGACGTGTAGGGCCCACATTTCACGGGCCCAAATCAACAATTAGCTGTTTTTAATAACCGTTACACTGAAGCCACCTAGTTTTTTAAAAAATTTCTGATGCCGAATAATAAGAAGAAGATTCCTTTTTAAATTATTAAGATATATATATATAATTGCAGCATATTCCTGCTGGAGTAAAATTGTGGACAAAATTTTGTCAACATAATTTCGAAATAAAATTGTTTTAGAATTGTCGGATAGGCGCCGTGTGGCAAGTCACGTCAATCACAATCGTCCAAAAAAATTAAATTTCTTAATTATTTTAATCAAGTTAAAATAATATTTTTTTTGGACGGTTAGGATGGGCGTGCCTCATCCTATAGCGCTAATTAGAATAATTTCCAAATAATTTTATTTCGATTCTATGTTCATAAAATTTTTGTCTATAAAGTTGTGTATTCAAATATATCTTGTACAAAATTTTAATTTATTATTTAGTTAGACGGCATAATAATATTAGTTCAAAAATTTAAACAAAGAGGAGTTTCAAATTAATTATCACCATTGATAGTTAAGTTGGTTGTTTGGTATCTTCTCTTTCGAAATATAAATCTCCAATTAAAACCCCTTCATAAATGGACAAAAATTTGGTGGGCATCATCCCAAACAATTTTGTTCGGGGACGATGCCTATGCAGCGCCCGTCACGACCTGGGAAACGGCAAAAAATAAAATAAAATAAAATAAAATTTGTGGGCTCCTTTTTTAGAAAGAGAGAAAGGGGAAAAGGGCAGTGATGATGGGCGCTCGTACACACGCGGCTCTGTCCTCAAATAAATTGTTTGGGAACGAATGCCCACCAAATTTTTGTCCTTTATAAACAAGTCTTGATTTGGAATTGAAAGGAGAACACATATTTAGTTTCAAATTAGTTTGTTTTTAGGACAGTATAATATGTCACGCAAATCACATTCGCTTTGTTAAGATATAATTTATGAGGTTCTATCCAACTCATTTTAATTCAATAGTGATAGGTTTAATTTGAGATTACGTCGTCCGAAATGTCATCTGAAATACTTTTTTATTTTATAAGACCAACAAAATTTAAAAATACTTTTAATAATTTTACCTTCATTACTAAATGATGGTCGTACTTTTGTAGTGCTAATTTTCACCACCATTTTAAAATATTGAAGGAGAAAAAGTTAGAGCAATTTTAAATTTTTAGCATTCTCATAACATGAAAGTGGATCGGTTTAAACCCGCAATTCCAAAGCTAGGTCTAAGCTCTCAATACGTTATAGATTATTAAAAATAAATGAAAGCTAATGTATAAGCCAAAAGTATAAATTTAAATTAAATAAAAAAAATAATACTAAAAAATTGATGAGTCTCGAAATTACGCTTATGGCCACTACTTTAATACTATATTAAATTATAGCACAAACTTCAAATATTATCTATATAGTTTCGCACTTTCTCACTTTAATATTTTGTAGTTTGAAATGTATCAATTTAGTATCCTTTGTTTTTTTTTTTTTCTCATCAACTCCTTCATTAACATTTCGTTAAATTATATAAAAAAAACATCAGACACCCATCTAGTTTATCGAATATTCACTTTAGTACTTCTTGGTTTTAACTTTGTCATTAATTTAACAAAAATAATAAAAAAAAAATCATAAGGTACTAAATTCAAACACTTCAAACTATATAGTACTAGAGTAAAAAAAAAAAAAAGTGAAACCCCACTGATAGTATTTGAAATTTTTTTAAAATTATCTGAAACAAAATATAAGCTACAAAGTGGATTTGTTTTATATTTTCTATTCAACAATTAGGAGCCCTTCTTTTACGATTGGACGGCTCAGATCAACGTTTCCAAAGTTTGATTTTTATTATTACTTTTTTTTACGTTAACGAAAAAAATCTCATATTTTGGCGAAACCCCAACGCTGACGCGCCCATCTCGCTCGCCCGACCAGATGGCGGCGGCGGCGGCGGCGGCGATATCCGAGCTGGATTCTTGTCGGAGAGAATCTCGAGGAGCGATCGAGCAAATTGTGAGGATGGAGAAGAGGATCTTCCCCAAGCACGAATCCATGGCGAAATTTTTCGACGAGGAGCTCAGGAAGAAGAACGCGGGGTTGTTGTACGCGAAGGTCACTAATGGCGAAGGAGAAGAGGAGGAAGAAGAAGAAGAGATCGTAGGGTACGTGATGTACTCCTTCGTCACTTCTCTATGCGCCTCCATCACCAAACTCGCAGGTGTGTAAACAATGCACCTTTAATTTACACTTTGTTTCGACTCCTCTAAATCATTGATTTTTATGGAATTGTAAATTTCAACCGATTAGATTTCCTATTTGAAAATGTTAGTGGGTGTGTTTTGATTTGATTTGCCGTGATTTGTAATGGTTTGAGGTCGAATTTGTTATGATCTGTAGAGAGTTACCAACCAATTCATAACTACTGATGCCAAACAGAGTGTTAATGTCGAGGCTTTCTCAATTAGAATCATTTACTAGATGTATTTTGTTGTAAATTTTAGGAATGAGGGAAAAAAATCACAATTCATTTTGTAAATTGTTGACTAAGCTCTTCTTTGTTGGGCTTGCTACAACTTGCTAAATCTTAAAAATCTCATCTTTCCGCAGTTTTTGTATCTGATTGTAATTGTTTCTACAATATCCCTGTTAAAAGGCCTGTTCGAAATATCTTATTCTGTTGCCTACATTTACTAATGTTGCTCGAAAAATTTCTGATTGTTAGATGAAAAGTTACATTAGTATGGTTGTATCCTATTCCTAGTTTCCTACGCATGTGTACATTACAATAAGTTAAGGCGCATAGAGAAAACTTACATTGATGTGATTGTATCGCCGTCATTACACATCGTAGTTATTCGAGAAGGGCGCAGATTGGCATACAAGGAAACCCCTGCTCACCAGTTGATCAGATTGTCCATATAAAGGTGGAGTGCATCTCGACTTCTGATTTGGCCAATCATTGGATCGCATTCGCACCAATGGTTGAGCTGATGTGTGCATTTCAGATGGACGGTCCGATAAGCCCAGTTCTGCAGCCATGCACCACTTGATGCATAGTGTAGTTGCGTCTCGCGTATTTGTATTTTGGATTTGCCTCTCCGTTTCTTCGCCATTTTACTTCAGAGATGCGTGTTTTAGTGTTTAGAGTTGTTCCATCCAACTAACCATGCAACACTCTGAAGATTTCAATTACTTAGAACTCGTATTTTAGATTTTCTTTTTCTTGCATCCTGTGATTTAGTTGTTAAACCAAAGTTGAGGCATTCTTATGTGACTAGATTGAAACCTCCTTTTCATTGGGTTCAGATGGCAATGTGTTTTTGGCTCCAAACTTTGAAAGTAGCTCTAGAACATGTTAAGAGTAACATGTAGGTAAGATGTGTGGGTAATCCTTGAATCTTTTATTTTATTTTATTTTATTGTCTTTTTGAAAATTGGTGAATATTTTACTTATTGAACTTCAATTTCCAATACTTGTTAGGAGCCGTGCAGGTGAACTAATTACGAAGAGAGATTGTTAGACAGGAATGTAGCCAGGGTTCGAAAATCCAAGATGAAAAATTCTATGGTTTCTTTATCATGTGTATTCTTGTTTGGTGTTCTTACTCCTGTGCTGATCCTGTAGTGAAGGAAAATTACAGAAGGAAGGGCTATGGAGAAGCCTTGCTAAAAGCAGCTGTCGAAAAATGCAGAAAAAGGAGAGTTCATCGGATTTGCCTCCATGTCGATCCAACACGATCGCCTGCAGTCTCCCTCTACACAAAGATCGGTTTCCGGATCGACTGCTCAGTTAAAAGCTACTATTCTTCAGAAAGAGATGCTTATAGGATGTACATGGATTTTGACGACAATTGCTAAGGTCGATTCAGAAGTTCATCATAATTGATTCAATGTTCTTTTCCTTTTCTGTCGTAATATTGCATCAGATGATAATATTGCATTGGATTGTCTTTGTTTGTTCATGTTTCACGGTACGGCCCCCGCCGTCATTCCATATAAACATGAAATTGGAAAGGTGATATAAGAATGTTGCAGAGTTCAGCTAGATCACTTAGCAAAAGCAATTGCTGTTTCATATGTTTCTGCAATTACAGTTTGCAAACTGCAACCAATTTGCCCATAGTATCAGAACTCAGGCAATTAAACATTCTGGATGGATCAAGTCATTTGTGAATGAATAGATATGATATGGCCGAGGAGATTTGTTGGTTTAAAGGGACCAGCATCCTGTCCTATGGCAAAAGGTCGGATTGGACTGAGTTACGTTTGAACTGGCGGGAGGTCGGGTTGGGCCAAATCATGCTCGAAACGACATGAGATCGGGTTGGATAGAGTCATGTTCGAAACGACATGAGATTGATTGAGTCGAGCCACAATCAATACCTATGGGGCGATGCGCCTGTACGCTTTAAATGAGTTGGTTGTGTATTTTTAACAGTTTGAACTTTTGAGATTAATGGTTAGCTCCAACGATCCGACGAGTGATATAAAAGTCAGAGATCGCAGGTTCGATTGTACTTAAGAGATTGTTGGTGTGGCGGTAGGGTGGCGTGAGAGTGGTTGGGTTGAGTTATAATCGAGACCATGGGCGTTGTTTCTGTACGTTCCAAGTGAATTGATGTATATTTTTAACAACTTGAGCAGCAATCCAATAATGGGATTATCCCATGAGAATCAATCCAATGGGATTATCCCATGAGAATGAAAATTCCGTGTAAATGTTGTAAAGATGTTGCGATTTTTGGGGCTTAAGAACAAAATAAAAATAAAAATAAAAATATGTTTTATATATATATATATATATATATATATATATATATAGAATTAGGTTACTATATTATCTATAGTACCGAGCTCCGGTACTATAGTGTTTGTTTTCGATCTTAGAGCGTTCAAATCAACGATCCACACCGTTAAATATGATTTAGGGTATATAAATTTCTTAGGAATAAAATTTTAGTTTTTTTCAATATTGTTTACTTAGTAAATAAATTATATCAAAATTATATATATATATATATATATATATATATATATATATCTCGATCCGATGATATGATAGATATCATGGCTCAAGGCCATGATATCACAACCAAAAGTTAGAATCCCGCAAGTTTAGTTGCTAGGTGTGGCAATTTTGACTAGATCCTATAAATTTCAAAGATCTTTATTTTAAAATATAAAAAAGCTGTATCAAATAAAATACTAGTTTAATAAAGTTTTAACAGTTAAAGGTTTACGATAATACTGCTCAAACCTCAAATTGCCACATCTTCTTAGATTTAAAGAAGTTTAAAACTATCTTTTATGAAATTTGATATATCTAATTCCAATTGTAAGAACTAGAACTTAAATTTTCAGGATACGAGTTTAAAATTTCTAATAAGTTAAAGGTGGCAGG